>NW_020291705.1:0-183539 GCF_003184785.1 Aspergillus japonicus CBS 114.51
CCCCCGCCCGCCCTCCTTGTCCACACCACTAACTCATTCTCTGAAACCCTACCTAATGAGAAATGGATAGGTAATCTTCTCCGGCGAAACCACCTTCGGCTACAAAGAATGGAGCGGACCCCTCATCTCCGTCTCCGGCACGGACCTGACCATCACCGGCGCGAGCGGGCACAGCATCAACGGGGACGGCAGCCGGTGGTGGGACGGCGAGGGCGGCAACGGGGGCAAGACGAAGCCCAAGTTCTTCGCGGCGCACAGCCTGACGAACTCGGTGATCAGCGGGCTGAAGATCGTCAACTCGCCGGTGCAGGTGTTCAGCGTCGCGGGGTCGGATTACTTGACGCTGAAGGATATCACGATCGATAACGCGGACGGCGACGACAACGGCGGGCATAACACGGATGCGTTTGATATCGGCACGAGTACGTATGTGACGATCACCGGGGCCACGGTGTATAATCAGGATGATTGCGTGGCGGTTAACTCGGGGGAGGTGAGTGATCTACGTGCCTGCCTGAAGGGAGTTTCTTTGGGGAGTGGAGGGGTTGGTTGTTTCGGTGATGATGCTGACTGTGTGTGTGCCCGGTGATAGAATATCTACTTCTCGGGCGGCTACTGCTCCGGGGGCCACGGGTTGTCCATTGGTTCGGTGGGCGGACGCAGCGATAATACGGTCAAGAACGTGACGTTTGTGGATTCGACGATCATCAACTCGGATAATGGTGCGTTTGCCTTGGATCTGGTCCCCTTCAAGCCCGATCCCTTTTCCTTTTCACCTCAGTGCCCCGATCCTCAGCCCACTCCCCCTGCACCCTGCAGCCCCCCACCCCACCTCCAACCCATACCCATACCCCAATCATCTCAACCCCCACTAACAAGAAGAAAAGGCGTCCGCATCAAAACCAACATCGACACCACCGGCTCCGTCAGCGACATCACCTACAAGGACATAACCCTCACGTCCATCGCCAAGTACGGGATCGTGGTGCAACAGAACTACGGCGACACGTCGTCGACGCCCACGACGGGGGTGCCGATCACGGACTTTGTGCTGGACAACGTGCACGGCTCGGTGGTCAGCTCCGGGACCAACATCCTCATCTCGTGCGGGTCGGGCAGCTGTTCGGACTGGAGCTGGACGGATGTGAGTGTCAGTGGGGGGAAGACGAGTTCGAAGTGTACGAATGTGCCGAGTGGGGTTAGTTGCTAGCTTTTCTGGGTTGATCTTGGATTAGGAGGGGGGATGAATGGGGGTTTAATATATATTGGGGTTGGGGTTGTTGGTACTAGGTAGGGTAGTGGCTGTGGCTGTGTCAACTGGTTTGGTGGGAGATCTACTGCGCGATTTCTGATTTCAAGCATGAGGAGAAGCGTGCGTTGGTTAAAGTGTGGGCAATTACTGGCAGGATACGAAGCTATGTTTCAGCACCCCAAGTCAAGTCAATTATAGTCAAGTAACGAGCATTCTCTATATACAAATCTACCTATCCCCAACAGCACATTGTCTCACCCTCAATCCACCTCCCAAACCCTCTCCTGAAGGCTCGATCAATCCCGCCGATACCTCCCCCCGCGCCAATGCACCCAAACCGTCGGCAAAACACTGGCCCCAACAATCAACGCAACGACCACCCCGGAACTCTCCGCAACACCCACGCTGTCAAACAAATCCGTGAACCAAAACGGCCCGATGAACCCCCACGTCGAGCGCACAAAGTTAATAAACACGCCCACACTGCCCGCATCGGCGGGGTACGTGTCCACGGCGTAGGTGATCATCACCGTCGTCACAACCTGGTTGCCGAACGCCGCGATCGCCGTGCCCACCACCGGCACGACCGTCCACTGACCCTCCTCCGCCTGCGCCGTGCACACCAGGAACACCACCATCCCCGCCATCGTCACCAGGTACCCGACGTAGCTCAGCCACAGCCGATACTCCGGGGCCGGCGGGTGGCCCGTCCGTTTCGCGCGGAGGTTCATCCACGTGTCGGACAGCACGCCGCCCAGTTGCTCGCCCAGCAACGAACCGATGATGAGTCCCAGGAACTGCAGGCCGAGTTGCTGCGCGTTCAGCCCGAATTTCACCTGCAGCAGCTGCGGGACTTCGACTGAGTTCATCACCGAGCCGAACAGGAAGACCATCGCGTAGGCGACGGAGGCGATGAGCACGGGGATGTTGGTGAAGAGGGTGAGGGGGTGGTAGAACTCCGCGGCCCGGAAGGGGGTCGGGTCGATGCGGTGGAAGAGGGTCAGGTATTCGCGTTTGAAGGTCGAGGTCGTCGACGAGTGCAGGTCGGTGCCGACGTAGCGCGTTTCGGGGCCGAAGGGGAGGTAGAGGAGGAATTCGACGGCGTTGGTCTAGACCTAAAGTCAGTCAAGGACGAGTTGGCAGGGTCAGCTCACTTACAATAGCCAGGATCCAGAAGATCCAGCGATATCCCACTCGCTCCGTCACAAACCCAAAGATGAACGGCCCGATCGGCACCCCCAGCGTCACCATCACCGCCCAGATCCCCATGTAGCGGGCACGTTGGTGGCGGAAGAACATCTCCGTCACAACCGCGCTGCCGATCGCCATGGCCGGCGAGATGAAGAAGGCGACCAGGGCGCGGCACGCCGCCATCGAGGCGTAGTCGGGACTGCGGGCGCAGCCGATGTTGCACACGCAACTCAGAATCAACGATAACAGAAAGATCGGCCGGCGGCCGAAGCGGTTCGACAGGGGCTTCCACAGCAACGGAGCACCCCCCAAGATGGCGATTTGCAGCGAGGTCAGGTAGCTGGTGCGCTGGATGCTCACCCCCAAATCCTCGGAGATCGATTCATACGCCGGGATGATGGCCGCAGCGGTAAACGTGCCCATGCAGGCGTGGAAGGCCACGAGGACCAGGTTCAGGGTTTTCTTCGCATGGTTATTCCCAGCTTCGACAATACACAAAAGCACCGGGCAAGATGTTTACCTTGAAGGCGGGCCAGTTGTACGGATCCGCTGGATCCATACTGGGCACCGGATCGAGTTCCAGGGTGCCATGGCGCTCGATGAGGTAGGCCTTGTGCGATTCAGACAGCGACTCAACGGCATCGGAGACGTAGGCGGTTTTCTCGGTCGTTTCGAAGTAGTCCGAGTGTGCTTTGCCGGATAGGTCTTCCGGCGAGGAGGTCGACATTTCGATGGATGGCATGATGTGAGGATGGGGTGACAGCTCTCAGCATCGTATGAGGCCCGAGTCAACCTGGGGAAGGGGAGATAAAGAGAATGCCCGAATCCCCTCGACCCCGGACCCTCCCCTTTCCCCTCCCCCTCGCCTCCCCACGGGGGCGAATCCACGCCCTTTCGGACCCGCAGCGGGCCAAACCCGGGGAGAAACGACAATTAGCCGAGATAAGGACCTCTAGAACGGGCTGGATTGCCCGCACGGGGCGACGTGGATCCCCCGGTCAGTGCAGCCCATCGTGATTGCCCAGCAAGCGAGCACCCGGTGGATCGGCGGTAGATAGGAGGCAGCCAACATTGCCGGTCACGCTCGCCTGGGGCTGTCAGGGTCGTTATATAATACCGTCCGACGACACAACCGAGGTGGTACGCCGTGTGGCCGAGGATGAGGGAGTTCAACTCCCGAGCCAAACTCCCGGATGGCTGTTTTGGGGCTTAGTCGAGCTGGTCCACGTGCAACCCCGCACGCCGAGCTCAAGACCCAAGCTTCCTGCCCAGGGCCCTTCACATGGTGTTTCGCTGCCTCAAGTCTTCCGACCATGGGCAAGCTACCAGGCTGCCAGCTAAGTTACGGATGGCACAGCTTAGGTAGCTTGATTCAAGCCCTGAGGCTTGACTGTGGCGGATATTTATCCGCACGGATGAGTCAGTCGGTCCTTTTCCGATGGCTTGGACCGCCACGCGCACAACCTGCATCGCATCGCACTGCGCAAAAGCTGCGATGCAAGAAGACAAGGTGAATGCGAGTCAAAGAAATCAGAATTTCTGCATCGGAGTTATAAGCAGAGTATATAAAGTCGTTTTCTGCGACCCTGAGGATAATGTTTCACCCGTCGTTGGACCCTGCCCGACCTCGGCAATTTCAAGGTTGAAACCCCAGATCCCGAGTGTCGGGGTCGACCTGCCGTCTTGGATCTCACATCCGATCGTAAACAACCTCAATGGCAGGTCAGCAAGTCACCTGACCACATCAGATATTCGTTCTTTGCTGCTGAACGGACTCGTATTCGACCACCACCGTGACGCAGGGTCGCGCTTGGAATGCAGCCCCATCGACGCAAGGGATGTGAGCAAACCACAACAAAGGGCCTGCCCTGCCGCCCTCGACCGCTTAAATACTACATGTCAGAGGGTGCGCGCCCGCGTCAGTCCACCACCTGCCTCGTTGCTTCCCAAAGAATCAGACCCTGGTGATCTCTCCAATCGCCACTATGCTTGCCATCAAATCCTTGTCCCTGGGGGCGCTGCTCCTCGCGGCGGTGAGCAGCGCTACGGAATGGACCACCGTGAGTCGCGTAGCCACCAACCCTCGACCACACACTGACCAGCGGACAGGTCGGATACGAGACCACGGAGGGGAGTCGGTCCATGCAGGTGCCTTTGAACGACTGCTGGAAGTTCTCGGAAGAGTAAGTGCGATCGATCCTGGAGATTCCGAGCAGACATTGACAGGACCCAGGGAGGTCAGCACCGTGTTCTTGTCGCGGCCGTGTCGACTATTCACGTAAGCTTCACCCAACCCAGCAGAGTGAGGAAATATGACTGACAGCAACCAGCGCGATCGGCTGCACTGGCCGGAGTTCCATGCTCAACCCTGGTCTACACACCTCCTCCGATCCCATTCCCTTCATCGACAGTATCGAGTGTTACTAGCGGAGAGGAGGATCGATCTGATGTATCATATGCACCATACACCCGTCTAATGGAAATAATTGCCAATAGCCAGGCTTGCTTTTTCTGCACCGAGATGGAATTGTCCCGAGACGCCCAAATGTTTGCTTCTCTGGCAGGGGTGGATATGTCTTCTGCGAATACCCGGGACGTCCTTCATGCTGTGTACCCAGCATGCAGGGTCCAAAGGTTGAGGTTGCCTGATTTCTGGACCCCGTGGGGTATATAAAGTGCATTTCTTCGTAGTCGTCGCGCAAGTCTGTCAACCCGAGGACTGGTGACTCGGCAGTACCGTCAAGATGCGCGTGTTCAATACCATCCTGCTTGCCGCCACCGCCGTGCTGGCGGCACCCCAGTCGCGATGCCATCCAGAGACCGCCCAGCTTCGCCGGGAATGGTACTCCGCTCCGTTCCCAGACTGACTTTTAGCCCTCTCTGACCCTTGCCAGGCAGGAATTGAAGCCCCAAGAGCGGACAGACTACATCGACGCTCTGTGGTGTATGCGCAGCCGGCCTTCACGCCTCCCTCGCGATCAGTTCCCGGGCGCGCGGGACCGCATTGATGATTTCGTGATGTGAGCTGCCCACCCCCACCTCGACAGCCAGACCTACAGACCACTGACACCCAACAGCACGCACATCAACAACACCCTGGTCATCCACAACAACGGGCTCCTCCTCCCATGGCACCGCCACTTCACCTGGCTGTGGGAGCAAGCCCTCCGCGAAGAATGCGGATACGCTGGCGCACAACCGTAGGTCCATCCCTCCATCACCAAACACCAAACCCCTGACTAACAAACGCCGCAGATACTGGGACTGGCCGCTCTACACCAACAACAACCTCCTATCGAGCCCCCTCTTCGACAACTTCCCGACCTCCCTCGGCGGCAACGGCATCTACAACGCCTCGACTGCCGAACACCCCGCGCTCTGCCCGGCCAACCTGGGCGGGTGTCTGCCCCCCGGCGCCGGCGGCGGGTGCGTGAACTCCGGGCCCTTCGCCAACTGGACCCTGCACCTGGGCCCCTTCACGCGCGACTTCGTAAAGTCCTACGGGCCCCTGCCGCCCGACCCCTGGCGCTACAATCCCCGATGTCTGAACCGGAACTTCCGGCCCGAGTCGCTGCAGATCCTCAACAGCCAGCAGCGCGTGGACATGCTGCTCTCCGCGCCGGACATGGACGCCTTCATGGCCGTGATGGACCCGAGTAACGCGACGCTGATCGGGTCGCATGGCGGCGGGCACACGACGGTCGGCGGGGCGATGCTGGACGTCTTCGCCAGTCCGCACGATCCCGCCTTCTTCCTGCACCATGGCATGGTGGATCGGATGTGGACGCTGTGGCAGGAGCGGGATTTCGCGGCGCGGTGGAACGCGCTGAACGGGACGGCGGTGATCTATAACCCTCCGGACGCGCCGTTGGTGACCTTGGATACGTTGATGGATTTTGGGGTCTTGGATCGCCAGAGGAGGATCGGTGAGGTGGTGGATTCGCGGTCCGGGAAGTACTGCTATGCTTATACTTAGCTTCCCTTGTTGAATTCCTAATAGGGAATGGATGCGGGAGCTTTTCGTATCGACGTGATTTGACAACAGATTGGGATACAAGCCTGTATCATGGATATTGCTGTGTTGGAGGCCGTATACGTCGAGATGGTCATGGTAATTCTGTAGAAAAGTTGATGTTATCTGGTGGACGAGATTTTGTCTTGGTTGAGTACTTCTAAGAAGAGTCGACAAGCACTGTGTTGCATATGACCAATTCACACCGTGAGTCAATTCAATGACTTTAGTTCCGCGTCTCGGTTTGCCAGCGGGCCAGCACCCCACCGAAGGACATAGTGATAGGATCATCAGAGCCTAAGACACGCGTGCTTAGCTGCGTGCAATTTGTCGATAAGTCGCGGGCTTCTGCTTCTCGATTCAGCTTCTTCAGCGTGATTGCAAGGTCGTGCATGCTGGCCAAGGTGTGAGGATTTTGAGGGCCCAGTGGTGTGTCAGAAGCAATCAGTACTTTCTCTTGAAGCTTTTGGGATTCTTCCCATCGACCCTGTTCTCTAAATGTGGCTGCGAGGCTGGCGGTACACATCAGCGTGCTTGGGTGCTCTGGGCCTAATTCTCTCTCTAGGCCGCCTATGGCTTTCTCTTCCAGCTCTTCAGCCTCTCTTAGTCGACCCTGATCTGCATATATCTTTGCTAGCAGGGACATACTCAAAAATGTGTTAGGATGTGTAGGACCCAGTACTTTTTTGTAGGTACCAATTACTTGCAGTATCAGCCCTTCGGCTTCTCTCCAACGGTCTTGATGCCAGTATATGTTTGCGAGGTTGTGCATACCGAGCAACGTGTCGGGATGATATGGCCCTAATACTCTTTTCAAGCCATCCATTACTTGTACGCCCAACTCTTCAGCTTCTCTCAATCGGTTCTGCGCTAGGTAGATTATTGTAAGTCGACCTATGCAGTGCAATATTTCAGGATGCCCAGGGCCCGGCGCTGACTTGTGGGCCTTCATAACTTGCAATCCCAGCTCTTCAGCCTCCTTAAATCGCGCTTGGCTTGAGTATGCTGATGCGAGGTGGGCCATGGTCTTCAAGGTGTCGGGGTGTTGGCAGCCCAGTACTCGCTTCCGGATGTTCATCACTTGTGCGAAACACAACTCGGCCTTGTGCAATTCCCCTTTCACTATACACACCAATCCTATCATCTGCGTACACTGTAGTGTGATAGGATGCTCTTGACCTAATAACTTCGCTGCTGCTCTCTCGGTCTTTTCTGCCATCTTCACTGCCTCCGCCCAATTTCCTTTGATCGCTGCATACGCGACTGCCTTATACATGAGCGCTGCCCAGTCTTGAAGAGAACGTTCTGTGTCTGGCCTGTGTCGCACAGCCATTCGGACATGTGAGAAAAGTGCCTGAGATCTTTCCCAATATCCAAACCCCCCTGTTAAGAAGGACTCGCCAAGGATAATGATGAAACGTTCTCTCCAACGTTCAAATTGCCCATGTGCTTCGAGCCCCTTGCGTGTAGCAAGTTGCACCAGCCGATGCATTTCGAAGACATCTTCATCTGTTATGGAGATTAAAGAATAGTCTCCTAATATCACAACATCTTTTTCGAACTGGTCGTCATAACTGGACGTACTCTCTTCATCACTCAAACCTGTCAGGTCATTCCCCGGTGGATCTGCACGCCTAGCGCCTTTGTCTCTTCGATGTCGGAGTAAGGCTTCAGGAATCCCCTGTCTGTCGAAAAAGCTCATCAGCGACAACAGATCCGCTGCTGATGGCCTAGTCTGTCGCATGTGATCGAAGGTTATCTGCCATGTAATCATGATAGAGTTATGCGCCTCTCGATCTCGACGAAGATGGCCTCCTTCGTTGTCCAGAAGACTCAGCTTCCTGCGATCACTCTTCTGGAAGAGTTTCAGATATTGTGAAACAGAAAAGCGCGGCAAGCGGTATCTGATATAGCTTGCGGCTTGCACGATCGCAAGCGGCATATACTCCAGGGCGGCGACAAGCTCTTCCACCTCATCTCCAGCTAGGTTCTGTTGAACATCGAGCTTCTTCTGGAAAAGCAGTCGCGCATCCGTCTTGTGCATTGGTCCAATTGCGATGATATCACTTGGCTCGACAATCCGCGAGGCAACCGCTGCACTGCGGCTGGTGATGATCAAGAACCCATTTGGGCTCTGAGGAATATAGTCGATGAGGGCCTTTCCCGTCGTGCTCACCGAGTCACCAGGGGCAGCCTTGTTCAGAAACTCATCGTCATCGACATTGTCCAAGACTAGAATCCATTTGCCCTTCCTCTCATCGCTGAGCCAGTCCCGAACGAGTTGGAAGACATCGGCCTTAGGATCTTTCCGACCGGGGATTTTAACACGGTCGGCAATTTCCCGGAAGCCTTGCTCGAATCGAGCAGCATTACTCGTGTGTACCCAGAAGACCCAAGTGTTCGGGAAATTCTCGCGGACTTGGTAACAGTATTCGATGGCAAGTTGCGATTTCCTCCGAAATATCAGTAATGCAGTCAGCCAACCACGGGTTATCGTGACCTACCCAACGCCACCGAGACCGACAAGCGCGATTCGAGAAGCAGGAGCGGAGCACTTTTCACGGATCTGGTCGAGAAGTGTCCCGCGATCGACGAAGTCTGGATCTCGACGGAACGGAACGGTGGAGAGTGGATGGGGCGGGGTTTCGGGCCGTTCTGTGGAGAGAACCTGTCAGTGGATGCGATGGAAATGAGAAGACAACTAAAGCACTTAGTTGAATTCAGATGGCCTTTCGATGATACTTTGGTGATGAGCTCAGGAGGAGAGCCAAGAACGAGGTGGGAGCTGAGAGGAAGAACTGCCTGCGGGCTGCCTTTCATAAAGGGAAGCGCCACAGACACCATGGACTGCAGCGGGAGCAACTTACCCGGTGGGACATGAAGCTGGGCGGTGATCGCACCATTATTGATTCCAACCTGAAGTTCAGAGTTCGGACCATTGAAGTAAATTGATGACATGATTTGTTTGACCCAGACCGTCACACTCCATTGACAGTAGGTGAGACTCGGTTTGTTATTTTGGTAGCCTTCTCCGGCGGCTAAAAGAGGCTATCAGGTGACTGGTGCCTTGGGCATCAGTCTTCGCGTTAGCAAAGCCATAGTGTTTGTTTGTTTGCTATCCAGCGGTCGTCTCAGAAACCCTGACTACGAAGAAATTGAATGATTCCAGGTTGCAGCAGAGCATGCCTGTCAATTGCCTGGTTATGAGGATACGTGCACAATGCATTGATCAATTAATCAACTATCACATCACTGGTATCACGCGCAGAGAATCACAAAGCGCTCTAGAATCTTCCGCAGTGCACTTACGCTTACTCGTTCTCGTCGACCCCGATAACAGTCGACTTGAACTTCCGAGCCGGAACCTTGCGATTAAACAGGATATCGGCTTCACGGTACGTGCGGTGCTTCAGCTCGGGCAAAAAGAAGTAAGCCATGATCCAGCACACGCAGGCAGTACCGCCCCAGACGTAACCGCACTTGCCAGCCAGGTTCCATCCGGTGGTGTTGAGCATCTTAGAGGCCAGGTAGATCATGGGGATTTCTGCCACATAGTAGGCAGCACGACCGACAGCGGTGCTCAGCGCACGAAGGCGGATGGAAGAGGTCTCGGAAATGATAGTATAGGAGATCGGTCCGAGAGTACCGGCAAAAACGAAGGAGATGAGAATTCCGAGAGAGGCCTGGGCGATGTTGGTGTGGTCGTTCTGTTCCACTGAGGCGACGATACCAAGAATAAAGAGCAATATGATGTTGGTTGCAGTACCCCAGAGGTAGACCGTGCGGCGTCCGAACCAGGCGGTTACAACCCAGGAAAGGCCGTTGGCGACCAATTGGAGGCACGAATTAACCAGGTTAAGCTGGAAAGCACGTTCAGACGACATGCCAGCCTCTAAACAAGGTATCAGCCATCACATCCTTGGTCTCGGGAACTCTGGAATCACTCACGCTCGAAGAAAAAGGTTGCTTGGTTGGCGATCAAATTACCTGCGAAGTTCTGCCCTGCGTAACAAAGACACGATATCGTTGTCCTGCGCAGATCAGTACCCTTGAAAAGGTCGAGGAGGGTCGGGCTTCCACCCTGCTCCTTTTCGATCTTGACGGTACGCTCCATCATGGCCAAAGCCTGGTGTGCCTCCTCTTCCTTCTCCTTCCCGAGGCGCTTGATGGACCGAAGAGCCTCCTCCCGACGCCCACGACGAATCAACCACCAAGGCGACTCAGGGGCAAGGAAAACCAGGATCAGGAGAGGTGTCTATAAGGGTCAGATTGCGTTGGTGGAACAAAAGAAAGGATAGACTGACCGGGAACATCCACTGCAGGGCCAGGGGCGCTTTCCAGGCCCACTCGTTCTCATACTTGTTGTAGCTGTAGGTAGCACCGGCGACAATGATCGAGCCGATGGACCAAGACATCTGCAAGGTCGCGGTACATGCACCTCGAAGAGCGAGGGGCACAACTTCACTGGCATAGGCAGGCGAGTTGGCGATAAAGAAACCCCATGGCACACCTTCCAAAGCTTGACCCACGGTCAGGAGTGCGAGAGAGTTGGCCTAATCGGATTGCGTCAGACGGTAGCTCCGAATATAACACGGAACAACTCACAAAAAAAGAGACGAAGATAGTGGCGTTCATGAGAATCAGGCCGATTATTGTCGTCCATCTATAGCCTAGCTTATTTGTAATAGGACCGGCTAAAAAAACGCCGACAAATGCGCCACATTGACCAGCCTGGAAAAGCGCACTCTGCCACCGAGTCGGGATGACCTTGTCTGTTGATCCCGCCACGGAAACACCAAACTTTTGTTGGAATGCATCGAGGGCGACAAAGTTACCGTTCAGGAACATGTCGAACGATTCCATGACCTACTTGCATTAGCGGCGATCCGGCAACCATCGACCGAAGATCAGCTCACAATAGTGAAACACATGATGAAAGCCCACAAGCAAGCCCAGGGGTGCGTCTTGGCCGCCTCCCACACGCCCATCTCATGCTCGCGGTTTTCGGCATCGAACGCCTCTCTCATGAGATCAGAGTTCTGCTTGAGCTCGACATGATCAATGTCGACGTGCTCCCCACGGAGCTCATCCTTGGATTTCTCAACGTCAGTCGACATACTGCAAGCGCGGATAATGTCAAAGTGCCACGGAAGAAACAGAGAAAGCCAAGCCGGGAAAAAGGGTAAGTACCGGGTCTTATAGTTTCGGCGCCCTGCACGCCTCCCAGCCTGAGGTTGCATTCACAGCCAGGGGAGCTAGTCTGTGTTTGCCCGCCGGGGTTTTGCCAATTTTTCCGACGCAGGAAGCGAGCATCTTGAGTGAGACGACAGGGGAGCGTTACCCGAAGCAGGGCAGGCGCCGAGACAACAGGGTTCGATTGGAGCGGGAGGTGGTTGTGGCGTGCGAAATCCGGTGCTAAAGGGTTGGTGGCGTTTTGACCAACCAGTCGCAAGGGAGAGAGAAATCAAATCAATTTAGGATGGACTGATGCGAGGGCCAGGCGTGAGACTGTGATGGTAACCCCGCGGGGATTGGCCTTCTGTGGATAAATCTCAATCCGGTTATGCGGGGCCCCAGGGGCCAAACTGGGATAAGCCTGGAACTGTGGGTGCTTGGTTGTCGGGTCATTCTTTGCGGGGATGGAAACTGTGTTCGAGAGATTTCACTTCGATTGGTTTAGATCAATCCAGGCAACGTGGTTTGCTGAGAGCCAATTGACTGATAAGAGGTGATTGAGAATCGATACAAATGTGGGAATGGAGCCCAACCCCAGAAAATCCCGCGTTCTCCGCAGTCTGCACCCCGGTCAGGTGACCTCAGACGGCAGAATCATTATCCAAGCATCGGGTAAGTTAGGCGGTGGACGCCTGGCGAAGCTTGAGCGAGATTGCCTCCTCGCTTTGGCTGGTGGAAGATTGAGGCGACAGATTGTGGCTGCGCCTTAGCGGGAGTTAGGAATTATCGCACCTATCGATGAAAGCGATTGGGAAAAGACGTTGCAGCCGAGAAGCTTGCTACACATGGTCACCGCATGCGGTCACAACATGATGCATCCGAGCCCGATCAGGATCTACCCATCTCGTGCAGTGCCCAGTGGCGGTCAGCTTTAATATCCAAGGAGAGATTCATTCGTGCTGGACGCCAACAGGTGGAGTGACTTGCTTGGGTGTTGTTCCTGTTGTGATGTCAGACCCACGGTTTAATATGCATGGATAACTGTAAGTGGTCGCTTGCCATGGTAGAGCTTCGGTTACAGAGCAAGCTGTCTCCGAGCAGGAGGTCACTTGCCCGAGTAACAAGTGAGCGTCCTTGTTCGGCACTCGGCCGACGGTGCAGTGTCAGGAACCACTACTCCAGATCACATGCTCTCCCTTGAGACAAGCCAGCTCTTAGGATCACACTGCAGTCTTGCAGCCTGTAGCCTGGACCCGCTGTCCACCACAGCCTACTGGCTTCATTACTCGCACCGCAACATCCTTCCGACCAGATGGCGTGGTCTCACTCTCAGAATGAATACGTGCAGATCCCGAACCCTTCATGCGAGTCACAACGCAGAAGATGTCGACACACAAAAAACATCAACGTCCAAGGTCTCAAGTGCCAAGGAACCTCAGGCCTGATGGAACAAAGAACTAGAACAGCACTGACAACGCAAGCTACGTGTCCAAAGCTATAACGAACCACCACAGAATGCCACTCCGGTTCGTTATAGCAAGGATCTTGTTATATCAGATAGTCATCCACTCAGTTCGTATGACCACCACAACCCGAGCGCCATCACACACTAACTCCGAGCAAGCTCACTCCCAGAAAAGGAAAATGACCCCGACCCCGGCCGGGGCCCGCGCTACGTCGTGCCCAACGCCCACACTCGTGACCTCTTCCTCCTCTCTTCCCTCCCCTCCTCCCCTCCCTCCCTCCTCACCAACAACCACGATACCACGACTCTTGTCCCTTGCACGGATTATGAAAACCACACTACACATCCAGATGAGCAAATATCCAGGCTCGTTCTCCCTCTGCGAAGGACAACGCTACTCATCACCCCCCGGCACACCAGGTACATTCGGACGGCACGAAACACACGACAGCCCTTCCTCGCAGAAGGCCCCCGGGTAAGGGGCGCAGATCTCGCCGGGGCCGCGCTGGGCTATTGCTGTCACTGCCAGCCAGACGAGGAGATGAAAAGGTGGGGAGTGCATTGCTGATGGATCTTATGATGTGGCTGTGTGGAAGTAGGCCTCGCAGGTGATGTCCAGCAGGCGATGTGCGAGTCGAATGCACTGGGCGAGGTGGGGATTTATAGGGCCGGTAGTGTTTTGGGAAGGCTTGTTGGGGGTCAGTCAGGGGGGTCCGTCATCACCAACATCATTGTCGTTGGGAGATCTGTGGTCGGAACCAAGTTCCTCTGCTTGGGATTTTTCTGGGTGTAGGTATAACAAGGCATAACGGGGTTGGAACGTCGGTTGGGAATTGGAGCAGCGCGCGGGGAGGCCACCGATGGGATAGACCTAGGACCCTCCGCGGGGTGTGGCAGGATGAGGTCTGGATCGTGGCGTTGCCAGCAATGGCGGCGGAATTCAATGCCGACTCGTAGATCACCCCATTGGAGACAAAAGTAATACAGAGCTATTGAACTAGAGAAACACTCAGGATACGAATAGAAAACGCAGTAAAAGTCATGAATATCTCGCTACACTCGATGTTATATGCATTATGGTATCCTAGCGATATATACTCCCCAGAAACGTAAGCTACCACCTATATTATAATCAAATCACACTTCCGACTGCTCCCAAGAAACCAGGTGTGACTCGCCCAACACCCCCTTGATCACCAGCACCAGCTCGTCCACCGTACTCAGGAACTTGACGTACGCACTCACCCCGACGCAGTACCGGCGATAATCCTCATCCCGCAGCATCTCCGTCGACAGCAGAGTATCCATCGCGTGCGCGTGCCAATACTCCATAGACCGCTGCATCAGCGGGGTGGGCAAGAGCTCGGGCGGAGCATCGCCCGTCTTGAGCGCTTGCTCGCAGACACTCAGCACGGCCATGATCTCGCCGATACAGCGATGGTCCAGTAGCCCTGTCATCCGCGCGAGGCGGTCTTGGTATTCTTGCGGCAAGGAGGCCGAGAGGGAGAGCAGACGCCCGAGGTTCCGGTTCAATCCGTGGCAGAGGAGCTTGACTTGATCCATGCTCGAGCTGTCGAACCGCGAGCTGGAGAATTCATAGCGCAGAAGCTGGATAGGCCCATCGAGCAATACGAGGGACTCGGCCATCTGGAGTGAAATTGGCTCGGCGAGGATGCGACCGTCTTCCTGGCCTCGGCTCCAGCACGACAGTAAAAGTGCGTAGTGATCCGAGATGGCACGGATGGAGGTGGACAGGGTCTTGCTGATATGCTTCGCAGCGGAGGGAGGGTGCGGGAACAGCTGAACTACGGTCCCCACACCGATGCCGATCAGCACTAACAGCAGTCGACGCCAAAAGACGGTGTATCCGACGCCGGGATTGCCGTAGGTTGGGATGTGACTGCGTAAATAGTCAATCACAACAGGACTACCTAGTAGTACTTGCGTATTGGAGTGAGTTGTACTTACGTATCGTCGTAGCTGTATGCAACAACAAGCAAAAAGGTAGCACCTCCCATGATACTCCCCTGTAGGAGACTAGGAGGCAAGAAGAGACGTGACCAGAGGAAGATCACAAGCATCACGGCCATAATAGCTGCTAGTCCATAGGGACTTCCCGGTCCATTGCCTGAACCGATATACCATGCGAGCAAGCCCAAGACACCTCCGACAACGGTTCCTATAACGCGCGCAATGACGGAGAATAGGTAGTCCGCCATGTATGGCAAGAGACCTGTCTGCGCCATGATCAAAGCCCAAAGACCTTTTTCGCGATAGAAAAACCCCGCCGTACTAGGTAGAGCAGAAACAATACCGATGGCAATAGTGACCACTACCATACGTAAGGCGTAGAGTCCTTCGGCTGATGTGAACCAGTGATACGTGCCCAGAATAGTACGACTAAGCAGACCGCGGCGCTTGACGCGGTATCCGCGACTCAACCGCAATCTCTCTTGCACTGGTTTAGTAGCGTCGGGCTGCTCTTCTGGATCGTCGTCGGCGACTTGAGCCATGGCAGGGGCTTTGTTGCCCTTGCCTGACACCCAAAACACGAAGGCTTTGAGACTCAACGGCCACCACACTCGTGTTCGCTGAGAGCTTTGGAAGATTTTCAGAACTTGGTCCAGTAGGGACTCGGTTTTGTCCATCGCGTTGGCCATGATTTCCTCAAACACCATACCAACTACGATCCCTCCAAAGTTCTTGGCGTGACGGTCAGCGTCCTCACCCGGTCTCCCGTCCATTAGCGGCCCGTAGCAGCTAACCAGCGACTCTGTTGTCTGAAGAATGAAGGTTTGGCGCACTGCGCGAAGATCTTCGAGGGTCTTGCGGCTCCGCTGGCACAATTCCTCCCGCGCCTCGGGCGAAGAGCGCCGAAACCACGGTCGGCCATTTGCCATGTGAATGCAATCCTTCGCGGCTTTAAGTGCACTCAGACATGCGTCGATGGCTTTTGAAGACGTGCTGACAAATGTTTGAAGGGTTTCTTCCGGAATCGGCTCGTTGTCGGAGTTGCGCAGACCGTCCAGCAAACGCGCCATTTGCTGCAGCTGGTGGCGTCCGACTTCACGCAAGGGCTTGGCTTTTTCTTCCTCCGACGTAATTTTATCGACGTACTTCAGTAGAACCTCCTTGGCGCGAGCCTTGCCGGAGACGCGGTTCATGTGAAACTCGAGCAAGGAGAGAATGGCTCCGATAGCCTGTCGTACGGGCTCCTTGAGAGTTCCCACATGCTGCGCGCCCCAACACCCGATCGAGAAATCCAACGGCAAGAAAGCCAGGGCGGGCTCGACCTTCCGATACTCGCCGATGATCCCGACTTGCGTCTTGCGCAACTGCGCCATATCCAGGTCTGGATCCCGTTTCCCGAGCGTCGCCAAGGTGAAAGCTAGCGGGTGAGTGAGCAGCTCAATGATATCCTCCATGCTGTTGAGAACGACTCGTGATGTGGATTGCGGAAAGATCAGCACCGAACAGGCAAACCCCAGACCGATGCCGACGCCAGCCGGCTTGGCAAGTGCAAGGGGTAGTGTGCCATTGAAGGACGGAAGCAGGGGTAGATACGTGAGAAACAGATCTGATATTATGATGCCAAAGATAGCCGTAAATGTCGCTTTCGGATTGCTGGCTCGAAGGCGTGCCTAACTTTACGGTTATGACTGTCGGGCAAACGAGCATGGGTCAGAGTCATACCATGAGATAGATAAAAGTACAAATGAGGCAGTAAGTGACAGCTGTCACACGCGCATCCAGCATATGGCCTTCGTAGACCAACACCTGGAGCACACTGGCGACTGGCTGCCCGGTCGCATTAGCACGTTGCACCGCGGTTTGCTCAAGGGCCAGCAATTGCGCTTGCGTGTCTGCAGATGATCTGGCCGCGTAGGCGGCCTTCATCGTAATGACGCCCCATGCCCAGGCTAAGCACACACCCAGATATAGGGAGAGCGCTCCGAGGAGATAGATAAACACCACACTTGATGGCGGGAGCATGAGCAACACAAGACTAGTGCGGTCAGTTGGCGCGTACTGCAGAATAACAGTCAATTCGACCTACCATGCGAAGAAAGTAGCTTGTCCAAGACTCGACAGGGATGGACTGATCAGGAACAGCAGACAAGCCACCCAGGCCGCAACCCAACAGCGGAAAAGGATTTTCAAGTCGCGCGCGTTGAAGTGGTCGAGAAATGGCGGCAGACGCTTTTTCCCTCTCTTCAGAACGGTTTCTTGAAGGTTTTCTAGGGGTTTCCCGTCGTTCCTAGGCGGGGCTTCGTTTATGTCGGCCATGGTGTCACCGTTGGTTGCTTTTTATCCAGGGACAAGATGACTGCCGGCTGTCCTTTCTCTGCGCTGCATGGATGGATCCAGTGACACTTCTAGTGATTCAAAGAGATGTAAAACTGATGATAAGCGATCGTACCATTTACCCAACGAGATGAATAGAAATGAGTGACTAGTGTTGGACAGAAGTGATGATATCGAACCGAGGATGGAAGGCAAGAAAGGGATGAATAGACTCCAGGGGAGAGAAAATGTCAGACGGTTGGGCACACGTGGGGGCGAGGCGAGTCTATTTCACCTGCCTCGAGTTTGTGTTCGGAAAAGCAAGTCGATCTGCAGCCCTTAAACTTTATGATTAGTGAAATAGTCGGGCTGATCTTTGCTGTTCGCATGCAGCTTATGCTCTCTCGATCCCAAGTTATACGGTAGTTGTGCACGGAGCATGCGTCATCGATCTGGGCTGACGTAATACCAGCGCACAAAACCGGACAATGCCAATGACATAAGCACAATTTTGATTAACTAACAAGCACGCTAGATCTAAATAGTCAATCGCTATCGAAATTGACTGAAACCTGGATCTGGATCACTAATCACTTCATTTTCCACAAGCAGAATTAGCAATACCGACCCCACTAGGCAAGATCGATGAACCCCTAATGTGACCGAGCCTCTAGCTTTCGGTAAAGGTAGGCAATTGGGGAGAGAAGGGGAAGGAATACGTAGCGACCGAGATGGGACCCAAATTGCTCCTTTTGAAGCGGCCAGCCTATACAGCTGCAAGGCTCTGCTAAAATGGGAGCGCCGCAGCAGTAACAGAAATTCTTTCCACAGCTAGAGGAATCCAGTATTTAGTCCCCAAGCTCGGTCAGGGATAGCAGAGTTACTGGCATGTCACGACCTTGCAACCATCTCTAGCATGTTCCACCATCGTCTGGCACCAGTAGCATCGTCGCCATCTCTTTGCCTTGGCCAGTTTCAGAGTAGCCCCAAGGGCCCTATCCTCACGACACTACCCGGGATGTGCGATTACCCGGCAAGGAACGTGGGTCTTGGTCCCACAATTGGGACAACACGCATAGTCTCCTTCAATGTTGCGAGGCGCGATAAAAGAAGAGCAAGAAGGGACTGCGCAGTATATCGGCCGTTCGATTGTGCGTTCAAGCACCTTATCCTGGTACAAGTAATACTCGTTATCATCTGCAGGAAGCGAATCAGCTGCTCCGTGACTGCCAGACCACAACATTGAGGTCGAGATCTGGACTCCGTTGCTGCGGAAATGTGAATCATCGTCGAGCACAATCTCCACACGCTTGATGGCCGCATTCGAGGATCCAGACATGATTGCATTCTTCGAAGCAGTACATGCATCGAACACCAGGCTCTGTTGAGTGGGATAAGCCCTCGGGTACAGCTTCACCCATGCTGCCTGAAGTGCTCATTGTCTTGAGTTCGCTAAATGGTGGCTTGGGCGATATGATGTGGTCAACCACCTCGTCACCTCCCTTGAGCCAGAAACGAAGAAGAAAAATCGCTGTCCCAGGCGGTCTGTGCCAATCCTGCGCGGCATCTCTCCGAGCATTTTGTACACATTGACGTAGTGTTGCGGAGTCATAGGTGCTGACCTGGATGTGATGAGCTCATGCTAACACAAGCGCTCATCTAGCCCCAGGAATCATCAGGATAATCAAGCATGGAATGGAAGTTAATTCCGGATGCAAGCTTACTGATATAATGGAAGGTTTCAGGATTGGATCCTGTGGCCTGATTCCTTAGGCATGTCGGTATGATCAATCTAGAAAGAAGCTCGGCTGCTCGAGCGGGTTTGCAAAAGCATATAGGCTGAGACCAGCAACTCCGGCAAATAAAGGGAGATTGATGAGACAACCTCGAGACATTATTTCCCCAGAGAGAGACACTGTCAACAGTTTCAGCGGAAGATGTGAGTAAATCAGCTCGCGATCAACTGCCGGAAATTGTTACGAGCTGTACCTGGCAAGCGGATGTCGGGATTGAGCGGTAAGCAGAGACAGAAACAAACCCCAATCACGTGATTGGTTCTCGGCTATCGGCCGAAGCACTAAACCCTCAAGACCTCACCACCGAGCAAATCGAATATAGTGCAGAAAAGGCCCCTCTTCAAGCTTCAATCCCGATGATCATGAAGTCATAAACCATGAGTACATAAGATAGTCCTTTTCTCGTCCCTTTTCTCTGTACCCACAGTCCTCTCCTTTCCAATTCCTTCCAGCGCATCTTTCCTCCTTTCCCCCTTGCGGTACCTAGTCTACCTAGCAAGCCTAGAGGACATCATACTTGGAGCTCAGCAGTCTGTGAAAGTTCATGAACAGTTCATATTCATTTATTGAGCATTATACTAGTATCATAGATGGTAATCACGCCGTAAAGACCTCATGATACACTCCAGACTACTCCTTAGACGTATCCTCGACAGCCACTGCCTCGGGGCCTTTCTCCTCCTTCTCCCACCCAACCGCAGGAAGATCATCTCCAAACAATGCATCCATCTGCTCCAGTGTCTTCCCCTTGGTCTCAGGGAAGAAGAAGATGTAACAGATCATGGCGATGAGGTTGAACACGAAGAAGACATAGAAGTACCGGAACCCGATATTCGTCAGTGCGGTGGGCGAGAATTGCGCAAAAATAAGATTTATGGCCCAATTGCAGAAGGTAGTCAAGCTATTTCCTTGGTTGCGGATGTCCACAGGGAAGATCTCGGCAGGATACACCCAGGAGATGATCCCGGGGGCAGTGTAGAAGAAACTAAAGACAAAGTTCATGGCCACCATGGCGCGGAGCTGGTTGGCGTTGTTCTCGTTCCAGTGCTGCGACATTGCCGCATTACACACCAAGGCTGCGGCCATGCCGGCGGCAGAGAAGATGAGAGGCTTGATGCGGCCGACCCGTTCGAGGGCCCACAGACCGATGGTTGCGTAGACGATCGACAGCGCCCCGGAGATACCAACGATCATGAGCGTAGTGCGCGTATCAATGCCCAATTCGCCGTATATTTTTGAAGCGTAGTAGTTAATGCAATTTATACCTGATAGAGGACCAAAGATCTGTACGCCGCAGCCAAGGATCAGACGTCGGCGCCAGGAGGGCTTGGTCAAGATAGAGGACCAGGTAATGCTATTGTGTGCGCGTTCCGCCTCGATCGTGTCTCGGATTTCCTGATATTCGAGCTCGATATAGCTGGCTTTCTCGGGAGTGCCGTCACCATGGAGTTTGTGAAGAGTTGCCAGTGCTTCGTCGTGGCGGTCTTGCTCCATGAGCCACCGCGGGGATTCTTGGAGAAACCACACACCGCACATGAGCACAACGCCAGGGACGCATTGGAAGGCGAGGGGAAAGCGCCCTGCAGGGGCACGAAACGTTAGTAAACGCTTGGGTGGGCAAGATGATACAGAACATACATTGAAAGGCGGTGTTGTTGAAAGAGCATCCATAGCCCAACCACTGCGCCACCAGATATCCCCAGCTCAACATCCACTGCAGCAGGCCGGACATCATGCCGCGGGTCTGCGCCTCGGCCATCTCACCGGCGTACATAGGCACAGTGGATGTCAGCATGCCCACGGCGGCTCCGGCAATGAACCGGCCGATGATAAGCATGGTCATGTTGACGGCACCTGCCTGCAACGCACATCCAAAAACGGAAATGCAGGCTCCGGCGAAGACGGACAGCTTGCGGCCCAATCTGTCGCCGGTAAACATGTTGATGATGGTGCCTAAGATGGCGCCACCCTGGAAAGCGGAGACGACACCACCCGTGACGGTGTCATTAGGATTGGAGAAATACTTGATGAATTCGGTCTGAGCGATGGTCGAGGTGACAATACCGCTGTCATAACCGAAGAGGAAGCCTTTTCACACGAACAAACCAGCGTCAATGCCCATGATCTCAAATTGCGGGTATGATGTACACGACAAACTCACCTCCAATGGCCAGGAAGACGGCGGACAACAATGTCGAGATCTTAGTCATTCTGCTCGGTAGACAAACGACGTCGATCCTCTATGCAGGCTTGAGCAGACGGCAGAGTCTACATCTTATAAGAAGCTTGCAATGCGCTAGGCCATGGGTGGCGGGTGACCTCTTGGCTTGACTCCAGCCCCGACAAGCGATATCTAGCGTGGTTGACTGGGGGTCTGGGCCAAAATCCGGGACAAATCTGGGGTTGTCTCAATTCCTCCTCTGCCCCATGGGCTATGAGAAGCAGCAAGCCCGGCTACTTGCCGTGGGGAATAGCCGAGGAAGCGCCGGCCGTCATGAGATCTGGGGTAGCACCAGCGCCGATTCAAGCCGATTCGGGGTTCTCTGACCCGAGACCGGGTCACGCCCCATGCGGAGGGGAAATTTTTGAATGGATGACAGCTATGCCACTGGAGGTTGGCTGTTCTGCCAAAGGGGGTCGGATCTCCGAGCCTCTGCAAAACGCAGTCACAATTGGAGATGAATGGGGGGTGAGCCCTAAAGCGGGATGTGGCTTGTTCCAAGACGGTTTAGCCTCGCCCGCCAAGTTCGACTAAAGCTTGGGTAAACTCGGATTTTCCGAACTGCTTCAAAGGTTGTGAGAACGCACACGCCCTTGGTTGGTGTCTGGCTATCTGTTTGCCTGTGCACGGCTTGCCCTCGCCTCCGGTTTTCGTATGGGTGGGGATTCTGGAGAAAAAAGGTCGGGAAACCGTTCCCCGAGTAAACAGGACCACTCCTGCCTGCCCAATGGATGTCGCCCACTTCACACTGCTGGATCTCTCCTCTTAACATTCCTCGCCATGGCCAACCGAATCACACACTAACGCACTGCTCGACCTTCACCAGGATTGAGGCCCTTTTCGGTGACCTTCAGACCGAGATACGAGTCTTCGCTCGCCTCCGAATCATCTGACTCCGCCGAAACTTCAATTCTGGCGAGGAAGATTAGACCACGGCGATGACTGGTAATCAAAATGACTCCTCATTAAACTAGTCTAACCTCTATGTACAAGTTTATTGAAATTATAGCTGCACGAAAACAGCATACTCGCCGTGAGTTAGTCGCACGTCATCACCCTTCACGGCCTGCTTTGCTTCGCCGGCTTGAAGATAAGCTGAGTTCCTTGCGTTCTCGGGCAACTTGACGACAGCCGTCGTCCCGAACGGCACGCGCAGATTAAGCGTCACCGCGCCCTGCGCGTCGCGCGTAAATTCGACAGTAATCAAGCCGTACGGGCAGTCCACGCTGCCGTGAACGTGGTCGAATTCCGCTTCGTAGGGTGGGTCTACCACAAAAGTCCGATACGCCAGTCCGGTTGGCTTCAATCCCAACACGGCGGCGTAGAACCACTCGTAAATGGTTCCCAGCATGTCGTGGCATTTGCTGCGGCACGCATCCTGCCAGAACTCGAGCAGGGTAGTTTCCCCGCGGCGCAGGAACCGCATATACGAGGGATGTTCCTCCTGGCGAGCCATCTGCAGCACTAGATCGGGACGCTTGGCATCCGCGAGCGTGTTGAATAGGAAACGCAGCCCGATCTCGCCGGACCGCATACGGCCGTCAGCGACGTCGTCCATGAAGGCGGCCATAACATCGGCCCGATGCTCTTGCGGCACCATGCCAAATTGTAGTGCCATTGCTTGCGCGATCGCGTCTCGGTCGCGCTCCGGGTAGTTGTCCAGCGAGGTGTAATATGCATACGGGCGAGCGGGGTCGTCAGTCACAAGGAGGTGGCGATTGTACGCGGCGTAGATGCGCGCCGCCCATTGCTGGAATTCGTCGGCTTTCTGTGTCTCGCCCAGCTCCCGTGCCATCATCTCCACGTTCTGCAGGCAGCGATAGTAGATAGCCGTCTCGATGTTGGCCTGATTATTGCCGTGGGCAATGCCCCGTCCCCAGTCGCCGAGGCCGTGCTCGATCAAGCCGCCTCGTCGCTCCTTGGTGCGCATGTATTCCATGTAGCGCACTGCCGCGGGAAAGACCTTGGCGATAACATGCGTTGACCCGTAGTATTGGCGAAGGATGTCGGGGAGAAAACACAAGGCGCAGCCCCAGGTGATGGTATCGTGAAGTGGTCCACACATGTATCTAATCTCAGGCGCCATGGTAGGAACCAATCCATTGGGTTCTTGGGTGTCAAGGATATCATCTAGAATCTTAGTGTATAGGGACTCCATGTCGCGAATGTACTGTGTTGCGGGAGCTAGCAGGTGGGTGACCTCCAGCCAGCCGAATTTCTCAATCTGTGGACAGTCGGTGTGGTAGCTGAAAAGATTACTGTTGAACGTCCAATAGCATGCGTTCAACAAAGCGTTCACATCCTCCTTGTTGGTCTTCATTGTTCCCAGTCGTCTTGCAGCAGACGAGATGTGCCGACCCACAACGGATGTTATTTTGGGGAGGCCATTCTTCCCATCCAGAGAAACGCCTTCTACTTGGATATACCGTGCACTGGTGAAGCTGAAGTCCGGTTCCCACACCTCAGGGGCGCCCGTACCGGCCAGATAGATGCGGGAGAAGACACCCGTCTCGAACTCCTTGAACAATGGATCTGGCATGAGCACGGTGCCGTCCTCTTTGACCGTCTCGCTATATCGAACGATAATCTCAGACCCTGCGGCGCCCTCCACAACAACTTCAACCATTGTGGACGCATTTTGACCCAAGTCGTAGCAGACAACGCCAGGGCGTGGACTGTGAGTCTTGATAGGTTCGAAAGTCTCATGTAGCACGACGGGAGGTTGGGTCTGGTAATAAATATGACCTCGTGGTCCTGTGAGCGGTTTGGCGGGAGCCCAGTGTGCATCGTCGAATCCGGGAGCGTCCCAGCCGGTCGGATACAGGCGGCGATCGTGGGTTTCGGAGGCATAGATGTTGGCAAGTGTAGTGGCACTCTTGCTCACGCGCCAAGTGGGATCAGAGATCAATGTGGTGTGCTCGCCGTCCTCATAGAACAAATGCAGCTCACTGAAGAAGCACAGCTCGTTGCCGTAGCGGACATAGGTATTATCCTCGTACATGGGCCAGAAGAAGCGGTCATCGCCTTTGTCACCTGCATAAAAGCCGTTGCCCACATGCGCGCCCAGCACGTTCTGGCCCTTTTGCAACTGGGCGGTTACGTCGTAGGATGTAAATTGTACGCGACGGTGGTAGTTGGTCCAGCCGGGATCGAGGCGGTGGTCGGAGGCCGGTCGGCCATTCACGCTCATATTGAAGTGACCCAGTCCAGATGCAAACAAGATGGCGCGTACCGGCGTCCGAGAGAGGTCGAACGATTTGCGCACGTAAATTGGCTTGTCTCCTCCGTCGCCAATCCACACAGCCTTCCAGCGGTTGGGTTCATCTTCGAACCAGGTGCGGAAGATGAGGGCGGTATGAGGCATGTAGGTCTGGTTCATGCTGTAGGGAGGCAGGAGATGAGAACGGGGGTAGGCCGTGAAGAAGTGGTTTACTGCGCTGTGGAAGGATTGATCCGATTGATCCCAGACGGTCACTCGCCAGTAGTAGCTGCAAGTCGACTGGAAGCCGTTGTCGGGTTTGCAGATGATGTTGCGTTGCTCATTGCTCTCCACGTAGCCAGAGTCCCAGGCCAGTTTCGAGGGACTGACATTGTCATCACGCAGGCTCGACTCGTCAGTAGTCAGTACCACGCGATAGGCTTTCTGCGAGCCATTTGGTTGGGTGGATGCGATGACCCAGAAGAAGCGGACCTCGTCGACATCGATTCCCAAAACCTCATGGAAACCATGAATTCCACAGCGCGTTATCTCCATGGTGGGTGAAGCGAGTGTGTTTCTGCGAGTGTCATGAAGACTGCCACCAGCTGGGAGATATTCTCATTTTGACCCATTCTCACAGCCCAAAGAGGAAGCATTTCCAGTTACCCCTCCATAAAAGTGGGACGATAATGGAGTCAGTGGTCAGTGTGGGGGGGGGAAGAAGAGGGGAGAGCGTCGAGAAACTCGCGTGAATTGACCCCGAAAGACCCCCAAAACACTGTCACGGGTGAAACTAGTCTAGACCGCTTTGGGTCTCGTCACTTTCCCACCGCCTTAGTCAGAGATTGCTTAGTCACTGCCTGCCACCAACTGCCGGTTTTTTCTTCCGAGGTTCTCCCGCTCGTTCATTCCCCCGACCAGCAGCTGTGCTTCCCCACGGGGAATCCTGGT
The DNA here is from genome assembly GCF_003184785.1 of Aspergillus japonicus CBS 114.51. NCBI lineage: Eukaryota > Fungi > Ascomycota > Eurotiomycetes > Eurotiales > Aspergillaceae > Aspergillus > Aspergillus japonicus. The sequence goes on from NW_020291705.1 coordinate 25,547, forward strand.
CTGTCCTCGTGGACGATTGCATGGAGTCATGACCACATGCGGCCTTTGTGGCAGTCTGTTAGTGTGTGATCTGACTCAACCCCACCTCCAATATACAACTCCATTCGTTGTCTAATCTTCGTGTTGCTGCAGAATCCATGACAAGTCGGACTTTCCGGTCATTACGGGACATCCGTCTATTGTCGATCCATTACCAACGATATCACGGGTCGGCACCCGGCGAAAGGCTGAAGGAATTCCTCGCTGGACTTGGCGAGCTTGCTAGTTTCTTAGCAAGCGATCCTCTTTGTCACCACGGAAATTCCAAGAGAATCAACGGAGCGATGGCTGAGGGTTCGGACTGTGGATTCGCGTCGATGGAGCCTGTGCTCGCAGCATAAATTGCGCTTCTTCGCTGTCCGACATGGAGAGCCACACAGCCTTTCAATACCTCACAGCAAGCTACTACTCTAGTCAGCGCTCTCATATTCATCATGGGAAAGTTCGGACTTGCCCTCGGCGCTTTGGCCCTCCAAACAGCACTGGGAGCTCCTACAGCCTCCCGCAAAAGCTCCAGCTACGTCAATTGGAGACAGTTCAAAGCCCACGGAGCCAACCTCGGCGGATGGCTGGTGCAGGAGTCCACCATCAACAGCGCATGGTGGGCTGAATATGCTGGAGGGGCTTCAGATGAATGGGGCTTCTGCGAGAACTTGGGTCAACAATGCGGACCCGTCTTCGAAGAACACTATGCCACCTGGATCACCACCGCCGATGTCGACAAGCTTGCGGAAGTCGGGATCACTGCACTGCGAATCCCTACTACCTACGCCGCCTGGATCCATTACCCCGGATCCCAGCTCTACTCGGGCAACCAGACCAAGTATCTGTCTGAGATCGCCACTTACGCTATTGAACAATATGGCATGCATGTCATTGTCGACATTCACGGACTGCCAGGAGGCACTAATGGCTTGACGATCGGTGAGGCGACTGGCCACTACGGCTGGTGGTACAACCAAACCAATTTCGACTACTCCCTCCAAGCAGTCGACGCGGTGATTGACTACATTCAGACCTCCGGTCACCCCGAATCCTACAGTCTGGAACCCGCCAACGAAGCCGTCGACAACAGAGACTTCTCTGTCTTTGGTACCCCCGCCGCGCTGACGGACAAGGCAGCGGCCTGGCTCTTGAAATACTATCAAGCCGTGATCGACCACGTCGCCGCCGTGAACCCCAGCATCCCCGTCATGCTGCAGGACAGCTTCAAGGGCGAGAAATTCTGGTCCGGCAACTTCTCCACCGATGCCAACATTGTCTTCGATTCCCACAACTACTGGTTCGATGATACGAATGCCACGTCCGTCACCCTGGCGAAAGACATCTGCACGCGAGCCAAGGCCGTCGCGGGCGACGGCAAGTTCCCCGTCTTCGTCGGCGAATGGGCCATCCAGGCCGGTTCCAACAACACGTTCGCCCTGCGGGAACGCAATCTTAACACCGGCCTGCATGCCTTCCACCAGCACACCCAAGGCTCTTCGTACTGGACGGCCAAGTTCTATGGAAATGGGACCGTGAGCGGACAGGGTAACCAGACGGACTACTGGAACTTCGAGGGCTTCATCGACATGGGTCTGGTGCATCTTGATAGCAAGAACTATAAATGCGTGTAAGGGGTTTGCCTGGTGGTAGTTGATCATTTTGTAAATATATTATACAGCGTGTCCATACAGCTCGGAGGCGGATCTTTCGAGCTGATAATTTCCCTAAGCTCAAATATCATGAAGTCACATACTGATTATTCCATCCATTGAAAATCGTCGGGAATTCTAAAGGGGTCATTAGGAAGTGCACGTGCCTCTGAACCAATCGGCTTAGCACTTTTGCCATCAGACTCGAAATGAAGCTATCCATGGTTTGCTGATACCGACCGCGCAAGCGGACGGTGGACCCCGAGTTTCCTAGCTGGGTTAGACTGACGCGTGTGCGCCGTACGCCCCATCAACGGTCATGACGTCAAGTAAACTGGTTCTTCGTGCCCTCTCGCACGGCGTCGAATCGCCTCGGAAATTGTTATCATGGTAAATTGCTGCACGTGCTTGATGACCTATGCATAGACCTTCGAGTTCAGGTGATGCCGTGGAATTCGGCTCCGCGGTGAGACTGCCTATGCCTCTACGATAGCTCAATGTGATCAGCGCTCCATGTTGAGGATAGCGTTTCATTTGAGCACAATCTCATTGGCTTACCATTCGCCGTAAGTCTGAACCTATAACTACCTAGTACCAAATATCTATAGAGGCAATCTAATAGACAATGCTCAGTTACCAGGATACTGTATACTGATGGCAATTAAGTCCTATTCAGTCTAAGTACAAAGACAATGGTCTACGTAGACCAGAGAAGAGAACTAACTATTGTACAGATATGTCACCTCGATCGACAAGGTGAAGGAGAAGACTGATTAGTAGATAGTAATGTTGTAAGCATCCAGCTCGTAAAGGAAGGTCTGGATCGACGCCTTGTCCTCGACACACTCCAGAGTGGTGCCGTTGTTCTTCCACAGGGGACGAAGAGGCCACGAGCAGATGTTCTGGTGCTGACCGGCGTAGTCGCCAGACAGCACAGTACCGTTCAGCGTGACGGGGTCGACGCCCTTCTCCACCCATCTCATGAGGTCACCGAGCGAGTCCTGAGGGTAGGGGCCGTTGGGCTGCAGCGAGTTGGTGTTGCAGTGCGAGGCACCAGGCACAAGGTACAGGCGGTAGAACTCGTTGATGGCCTTGATCGATTCATCGTACGTGTAGGTCGAGTTGGGGAACATGGTGTTGCGGACGGACTCGAAGTAACGGATCGACGAGGACGCGGGAATCGAGTTGTCGGATTCACCGTGATAATGGATAACCTTTCCACCGGCAGCCTGGAAGCGCGACAGGTCGGGCCAGGTCGTCTGCAGCACGTCCTCATACCGCTGCAGGCCCTCCAGCATCCAGTCGCGGAGCACGTCGTAGGTCACGTTGTCGAGGTTGGACAGGTTGTCGAGGTCCAGCAGCTGCAGACCGTGAGTAACCCACTCACCGCCCAATTCGGAGATTTCGGGGCCGTAGGTCTTGGTGGTGGCGTCGTAGCTGGTCTCCGCGTCGGTGAATTCGGATCCAATCTGGTACCAGAAGTAGGCCTGGCGACCCTCAGAGTCCTTCAATCCGTCAAGGATGGTCTGCGCGACGCGGACACCCTCAGCGGTGATGGTGCCGTTCTGCGCAGGAGTCGAGACGCCCATGCTGGTGCTGGCTGCGCACGAGTACGGCTTCCCGATAGTGGACTTGAGGTCGAAGTTCAACTTGCAAAGGTCGCTGCGCGAGATGACTCCGTCTTTGCGACCGTCTAGAGCGTCACACCCCTCGATGATCTGCGTCACCAGCTCGGACATCTCGCAGTTGGGAGGGTAGTATCCCAGGGTCTGCTGGACGACCTGCGGCACAAGATGGTTAACCTGTTGCTGGCCGTAGCGAATGGCCGGGGCACCGATGACAGCACCGCTCCATTCTTCAGGGAAGCGCTGAAGCTGACTCCAACCCTCGCGACCGCCCTCAGAGCAGCCCTGGTAGTAGGAGTAGAGCTTGTCGGTCATCTTGAAGAAGTTCTTGGTGAACCCCTTGCCGATGGAGGACATCTCGTGGTGGGCCTGGTAGCCGAACATGTACAGGGCATCGTAGTTGGCGGTGCCGTTCACAAGAGGGTAGACGGACGAGAATTGGGTGTCGAAGCTGCCAAAACCTCCATCGGTGCGGCCGGCGACGGCACCGTAGGGCAGACCAGCGGGGACGTTGGTGGCGACATTGATGGCGAATCCGAAGCCACCGGTCGAGAGCCAGCGATTCTGGAAGTCCTCGGGGGAGGGCATCCAGAACTGCAACAGGACCTCGTCGTCCTTACCCGCGTGAGAGTAGGTCATGGTGATGTTACAGTAGTTGTAGGTGCCGGCAGGATAGTAGTTGGATCCAGCGGTGGATTCATTGTAAACCGGAGCTGCAGTGACGCTGGAGGGGTTGGTGACCACTCCCTGCGCAAGACCGGTGGACGGAATCGCTGCTTTGGCGTACGCGGAAGTACAGACGTCTTCCAGGCTGACAGCCTGGGCCAGAGCCGCGGCTGAGATGGCCAAGGAGATGTACTTGGCCATGGTGAATGAACGACTGAGCAGTAGGGAACGAATGGAAGGGGTGTGGTGAGAATGAAGAGTCGAAGTTTTGTGCGGGATGCGGCGAGCTTTTATATGAAGCCGTACCCTTCTGCAAGCAATCAAGCATTCAGACCCGCTATGGGCAACGTAACCAGTTCCACCGGGTGTTTCCACCGACTTTACCTTAATCTTATGCTTGTGAAGATCTTACGACCATTGACGCAGGTCAAGTCGGCTGACGGACGGAACGCCGCGTCAGGCCCGATGGTGAAGATCTCGGAGATAGTATGATAGTGGCAGCAGGACTAAGGTTAGATGATGGAGATAAGAAGCGTCGTCATGTCTCCATGTCGGGGGACCGGTGAATCCACAATCTGCAGCATAAAGTGTTTAAGCTTGTGGAGCTTAGAGTGGAGAACGAGATTGAGGAACAAGAACAGTGGTCGATCACTTACCTAAAAAGCATAAGTCTCCGCAAGTAGTGTGAATCATGCTAAAGGGTGCTGCTATTCCAACTCAAATGCCGTTGAGGCTTTTCTAGCAATAGGTTTCGAACCTGTTTCAATGATATTATTGTGGTAAGAGAATTGAAGAACCCGTTCGTGGGTCCGGGATAAATCTTATCCAGACAATACACTGACTAATATATCAGGTGACTGACTAACTGAATACATCGCATCACACAAACAATACAAACAAGAAGGCATCCATGCCGGCCTAGACTACCTTTGCCTCCCATCTCAGAGTCATGTCCAATGTCCTATCAAGATACCAGCAATCTCAAAACTTTCCTTGATTTACACATCCTTCCCTTGCAACCGAAAGTATCTCTTGTTCCAGCCCCTCGACCAGTTGCCACTCAATGCCGGCCTCTCCAAGCATCTGACGTGCCGATGACTTATTGCTTTTCGAGCACGGCGACAGCGAGCCGAAATAAACCCTCTCGACGCCTTTTCGACCCTCCTTTCTCGTTTCAATGATTTTCTGTACGCAGGACATGTCACATCCCTCGTGCTCCACGCAAGGCTCAAAACACATGTACATGACCAAGGACCGATCCGGCTCGCAGGGTAGAATGTCCCCGACCTCATTGTCTGGCACTCCATGGACGGCAGCGTAGTTGGAAAGACAGGCTTGCTCCGCATGGGGTCTCTTCACCAGCTCCATAGTATGACCTGACGAAAGAAGCCGGTCGTCGTTGTACAGCTCGTTGTTGGTTCCCCGGACGAGTTTTCGCGAAACCAGAACTGCTCCGGCCCGGAAGAGGGCGGGGCGAGGCGGTGACAGCTTGGCCAGGTTCAGACAGTGGCGGAGATATGTCAGATGCGGACAGGGCTCCACAAGCGTACTCATGCTCGCGGGCTCGGGATATAAAGAGAGAATCATGGTGGAAATGGTTTGATTGCTTCAACAGGATATTGACTGCATGCGAATGCGCAAGACGACTGACTTGGATAACAACCAGGGGTACCTTGAACACCGCATTTTATACTACGCACGATGCTGAACCTGGTACTCGGACGTTATTCTCTACTCAAGGATATGACATCATAATGCCAGCTGACGCTATGGAAGGTTTCGAGGAAGGTCTCTGAGGTACGCGATTGGCGACGCAGGAGCAATACTCCGTGGCGAGGAATGTAGGGGCATCCCAACGTGGCAGGAGGTGAAACAGTCCCCTTGATGACTATTAACTATGAACTTCATGGATCATCTTTATGTGGTGTGCTTCTTGATGCTTATTGCGTGACTCCGTGACTTGATTTGTTCGTTTGCGCGTTTTCCACAGTCAGCTGCTCAATTCTTCGTGACGTCAAACGGCCCCTTCCCCCTGGAGAATCTGTGAGCAAAACAAGAGGAGTTTCGGTCTTGATATAATTCTCGGCATTCCAAGTCACGGATATGACTATCGGCTCGGCAGGTTGTCCTACTGTGATGCCTTTTATCCCCGCTGCACGCCGCTTCAAGCGGAGCTGTGACGAAAGGAGCCGGAGCAAGCTTGTCTAAAGTCACCCTCTGTTTACCTACTCTGTAGAGCACCGCCCAATCAGTCATGGCGTACTAATGTTGTGGAACGTCGAGCAGAATATAGGCTCCTGCGCCTGTCAACGCCAGCAGGTCGAGATCGAGGACTCCTGTGTCTTGCCCGTTTGGTCAAAGGAAGGGCCTCGATCGTCACGACTATCCCTAATGTCTCCCATCACAAAGGTCCTCGACGTCGCACAGGAGCTGATGGATGGTAGCCGATCAGAAGGAAGGACATACTCAACCGGGCATATCTAGTGATATCAGCTTCTGAAAAGTAGCTTCCATGTTGCTATAAATCCCAAGGTAGCCTCGGCACTCGAATCTTACGGACCAGTATCGCAGCTTTAATTAATAATGACTGAATTCGGGACTCAGCCGGCTCAATGGGGATACCGATGGAGATCCTCTGAAAATTTCATCCTGGCTACAGTAGCCGGGGGGATCATGCGGAGTGAGTCCCCTTATGCCGCGAACCATTGCGCGGCCCTTCAGAGCGCCACGGAAATTGATATCCAGTAATCAGGCATGTTCCTCTGGAGCTTTATCATCCCCCTCCTCCCTTACATGCTAGAAGAGCGCATTGGCCTCGACAAATCGAAGACGCAGAATGTGACGTTCCTCGTATTGGCAGAAACGGCCTTGACATCTGCCGTGTCCAGCCCTGTCATCGGCACGCTCGCAGATCGCTGGGGTGCTAAGACGGTCTTTCTCTTCTTCTCCGTGGCTCTGGCGACTATGTGTACAGCCAGTGTTGCCCTTGCGCGAGGCCGTACGTCTCAACCTCCTCCATCCTGATCTTTTTGCTCCCTAGCCCCCTTACTAGATGCCTTTCAACCAGCTAATCACAACAAACAGTAATCGTCATCTTCGTCGCACGCTTCTTCCAAGCCATTGCCGACAACTGCATGTGGATCGGAGGCTTGGCGGTCATCGGCCGGACCTTCCCAGCGCACAACTTCGGCAAAGTCATGTCAGTGTTGAGCGTGACCGTTGCCGTCGGAACCTCCGCGGGACCCGTTCTCGCCGGAATCCTCTTAGAGAGAGGAGGCTACTGGGTGGCATGGAGCAGCGCCTTCGCGGTCCTCGTTGTCGACGCAGCCCTGCGCTTGCTAATGATCGAGCGCAACCCCCACGAATCAACAGGTCAGTCCGCTCAACTCCCTTCTCACCTCGCCTCTCCTCTCATATATTGACTGCACACGACAGCCTCGCACAAGCAACGCTCACACTCCACCTCCAACTCCGACCCCGAACGCGCGCCCTTACTCCCGCGCACGCTCTCCACCGACTCATGGCGTCACCGGCAACCCACCCCGCAGCCCAACACAAACCCGACCGCGACACAGACCCCCGAACAAGCCGGCCTCCAATACTACCGCTACCTCCTCCGCCAACCGCGCTTCACCGCCGCGATGGCCGCCTACACATTTTACGCGATGCTCGTCGCCAGCTTCGACACCACCCTGCCACTGCACATCCGCGACGTCTTCGGCTGGGGCAGTCTACCGGCGGGGCTGCTATTCGTCGGGCTCCAAGTGCCCGGGATCCTCCTGACGCCTGTGTGCGGGTGGCTGAAGGACCGCGTGGGCACGCGCCTGCCCACGATGCTGGGGTTCCTGCTGCTGACCCCGTGCCTGTGGGTGCTAGGGGTTCCCGGAGACGGGCGGTTCCCGTGGGCGAGCGGCGATTCGCAAACGGGAAAAGCGCTCTACACCGCGGCCGTGGTGGTTATCGGGTGTTTCTTCTCGGCGCTGAACGGCGTGGGGTTCCTAGAAGCTACACGTAAGTTCTGGCCCGAATCACCCCCACGAGCGTTGCGACATTAGAGTTCACTGACCTGGTCTGTCTGGGAATGGGGGTAGTCACCATCAACGAAATCGAAGCCAAGCATCCGGGCATCTTCGGCCCCCACGGCGGCCACTCCCGCGCCCAGTCCATCGCGTGGATGGGCTGGACGATCGGCATGTTCCTGGGCCCGATTGTGTCGGGCCTGTTGGTCGATAAGATCGGGTATCTGGATTTGAACTTTGTCTATGGTGAGTCTTTCTCTGAGGAGAAAACATGCCACCTGTCGTGCTCTAACAATGCTCAGGCATTCTGTCGCTCGTTTTTGCTGTGGTTGTATTTTTCGCCTTTTCGAGAAAGAAGGAGTAAGTTCTTGCAGACCAGCTATGATCATTTGTGTGAGTACAAAGTATTACGCTGTAAGTTGGGTTCGTTCCAAGTTTGGTGTTGCTTGTAGAGACTTTCTGTTGTACGTTGGGAGTTGGTAGAAACACAATGGGGTAAAAACAAGGTTTCTTGCTTGATCTCCTTGGCGCACTGCATGCTTGCATGTATCAACGATAACTATAGAAATTAGCATAAGAATATCTGCGTTTCTACTACGGAGTACACCGTACTTCCAGCACCAATCGCCAATGAACAACAATACATGCAAAATCAAGTGCGCACATGAAATTAGCGCCGAAAGCCCCACGCATATTTCGATAAGTCCATGATCATGGGTCAATGACCACATGATTGGTAGAAGATGCAAGTTTTTGATTAGATCTCAGCTGAGCGTCGCCATGTTGTGTCCCTACCACATTGTACTAGTGGCAGCCAGCAAGCAAGGCAACTGGATCCACCTGAACAAAAGAATTGATCGACGACCGTCGAGCCCCGTCTCGGAAGGGAACCCAGGGATCGGCGGCGGCAGGTCGCTTGTAGGGCAGGCATTATTGCAGGGCAAGGAACCCTGCTTCGGAATGTGACTGGTCCAAATCCCGAACGCATATGCGGCTCTAAGGAGTGGTATAAGAAAGGGGGCAGGGGATGACCACCAGGAAGACCCCTCCTTGGATTTTTCGCGCATACCGGGCGGCGTACTATACGGCTTTTCCAATCGGGCACAACATGCTGCTGCTAGTTGCCGTTTTTGCTCACCTGCTGCCGCTGCTGCTCCTGGTCAGCCCTGTTTCAGGTGCCTGTGGTGAGGATGGGGTCTACGACTACATCGTCATCGGAGGTGGCACGGCGGGAAACGTGGTCGGCGCTCGTCTGTCGCAGGCCGGTCACAGCGTCTTGATCGTCGAGGCCGGGGGGATCTATGAGCTCGACAATGCGAACCTGACTATCCCCCTCATGTTTGGGGCCGTAACCGGAGGGAGCCCAGATGCGATTGATCCCCGCATCGATTGGGGCGTGATCACCACTCCCCAGCCTGGCGCGAACAACCGTCAGCTGCATTATGCACGGGGCAAAACTCTCGGTGGCTCGTAAGAAGGAAGTCCCCGTGTCGCGATCAGCTGAGCTAATGTGGTCTTAAAGGTCTGCAATGAATGCCATGCTATACCAGCGGTTAGTCACACGTCGATTTTTACACTTATGCAGGATTTTTAACGACGGACGACAGAGGAACGAAATCGACGTACCACGCTTGGGCAGAAGCCGTCCAAGATCCCAGTTATGAATGGGACGAGATCTTACCCTTCTTCGAGAGAACCTTCCACTTCACACCACCCAATCCAGACAAAGGCTTGCAGAACACGTCTATTCACTGGAATGCCAGTGCTTTCTCATCGGAAAACCCCGTCGAGGGCTCGATTCAGATCTCATACTCCAATTTCCGGTCGCCATTTTCCACCTGGTTGAAATTGGGCTTCGAGGAGTCTGGGATACCTGAGACCAATGACTTCGTCAGTGGCAGTCTAATGGGAACGCAATATTCTGCCGCCGAGATCTCGCCGTTGGACGAGCGCCGTAGCAGTTCGGACTTTCTTCTAGGTCTTGCTGAGGAAGAGCCATTCCTCACGGTCTGCACTCGATCTCTAGCGCGGCGCATCTTGTTCGATGACCAGCTTAACGCGCAGGGCGTCGAGATTAAAAAGGATGGGAAAGTTTGGACGGCGTCGGCAGCGAAGGAGGTCATTGTGTCCGCTGGAGCATTCAACTCACCCCAAGTCCTCATGGTGTCCGGCATCGGACCTCGCGATCAGCTAGAGAGCCTGGATATCCCTGTGCTTGTAGATCTGCCCGGCGTCGGTCAAAATATGTGGGACCATGTCTTTTTTGCTCAATCCTACCCGGTCGCAGTCGATACACTGACCAAGCTCTACACCGATACAAGCTACATGACTGAACAGATCCTGAGGTACCAGACTTCGCACGAAGGACCCATGACCTATGCTCCCAATTGTCTTGGCTGGGAGAATCTCCCGGCTTCCTATCAGGCCGAGTTTTCCGCCAAAACAAAAGAAGAATTGAGCAATTTTCCTGACGACTGGCCACAGGCTGAAGTATGATGCTCCCATGGTTGATCTATGGATTGCTGACAATAGTGGCAGTATATTGCATTCGATGCGCATGTTGGAAACTACAGCAATCCCGCAGAAGGTCAACCCAAAGATGGACGGCAATACGCCTCCATCGTCGGCGCTCTCGTGGCGCCAACGTCTCGCGGAAATATCACCCTCATCTCCAACTCCACCGATGATTTGCCGGTAGTCAATCCGAATTGGCTCACAAGCCAGACTGATATCGAGATTGCGTTGGCCATCTTCAAGCGAACAAGAGAAATCTGGGCCAGCGACGCCTTGCAGTCGATTACTACTGGCCCAGAGTACTATCCTGGAACAAACGTGACAACCGACGAGGAGATCCTTGACGCCATTCGCAACTCTGTCATCACGGTGTGGCATGCATCCTGTACATGCAAAATGGGGCCTGGGGAGGATCCCATGGCAGTTGTTGACAGTGAAGCACGAGTTCACGGCGTCCAGCGACTGCGTGTGGTCGACGCGAGTGCATTCCCTCTTCTGCCGCCTGGACACCCCACTAGCACAGTCTGTGAGTTAAAATGCATCAAACCATCTATGAATCGTGCTAATCCCTCGAACAGACATGCTAGCTGAGAAAATTAGCGCTGCTATTCTTGCGCAGTAGAAGAGACGGAAGTGTTGTTGACGTTGTAAACGAATAGTATCGCACCAGATCACACACTAGAGCCAAATTTTATCAGTGCGCATCATGCATCTTCCCAATTTAGAAACACCCGCAGTGCGTAGCAGCACGTAACTCAAAAGGCGAAAGGTCCAGTGCATTCTCGCCTGGACCTGCGGGAAAATAACTCCATTGGTCGGTTCTGGGCTTCACAAACCGGTGTTGCCTGAACTTAGTCCTAGATTAAGCCATACTGTGTCACCAACCCAGACAACTTGGCGGCGATCGCCACAATTTCATGCATCACCGATAGAATAGAGTTAGGATTTGCCATGAGGGTGATCACTCCCCACCACATATTCAGTAACAGAGAAACACAGAGTATGGAGCTCGATGCAAGTACGAGTAAATGTAGCCGACATAGGCAGCTTGATTGGCTGTATGGAATGTGTTTGTTGACGGAATGACGTTGTGGCAATGGGTGCAATGGCTCAAGCAACCTAAAATGTTACCAACGGGTTAAAACATAAAAAGTTGAGATCAGCCGGGGTTGTACTCCAATAGTAGGACATCATCCTAGTAGCCTGGAACTGTTTTCCTTGTCAAGCATACTTTCAGGATGAATATCAAATTATTGTCTCTTTTTCTCCTCCCAGGACTCGATCTCACCCTAGGCCTGCAATTTCCACTCGGTCGGGCAAAGGCACACAAAGGTCACTCAGACGCGAGCTTGGTTCAATTTCTCGGGCCTTACCTTGTTGAGACTGGGTCTGTTCAAAACATCCAACTCAATTTCGCGCATGAGAGCTTTGCAGGCAAACTCCATATCGTTTATGGGGACTGTGATCTAGAACAAGCAGCCGATGCAACTCAGATAGTGGGAAGCTTCGAGGTGCAGAGTACGGAGCACCCAGATCGGCTTGTATGGTTCGTACCCTCCAATGCAAAGGAGTCACAATGTCTGCTAGCTTTTCACGGCTGCGCCGTGGTCGGTCGGTCGCCGCCTATTTCTTTGGAACAAGCGCCAGATCATCCTCGAGAGGAGTCTCATATCGACAAGGACTCTGTAATCTGGTTCAATGCGGTCGAATACACTCGAGCGCGGTTCCACGCCAAGGCGGTGGTGGATAGCGCTGCAGCGAAGAATTCCAGTATTGCTATCGTGGGCGCAGGCATCGCGGGGCTTCTGACCAGTTATTTGCTGAGCTCAGTCGGACTGCACAACTGGCATATCCATGAGGCCTCCCAGCGTCTTGGGGGTCGAATCCGAACCAGCTACTTCAATGGCACCTCGCCCGAGGATTATCAATATTTTGACATGGGCCCCATGCGACTGCCCACCAAAATCAGATACACCGGCACCACCGAGGTTCTGCCGTTTGAAGATCACCGACTAGTGATCAGTCTCATTGACAAGCTCAATCGGCTCAATGCCGACCACCACCCGGAGTTAAAGATGGAGTTCCTTCCTTTCGACGTGATTACCGATGAAGAGGACGGGCCGAGCCATACGCTTAAAGACCTGGATGAAGGCGATCAACAAAAGTATACCGAGTTCCTAGCTGAAAAGATGTTTCAAGCCCACAAGGCTGCACTGGCTGCAGGAAGTACGCACTGGTCTGAAGGCGCATACCTGCGTCAGCTGCTGAGCCCGAAGGATCAGATGATTGATTACATCGCCGATCGGGAAGACACACCTATCTGGGAGAGCCTGTACTGGAATAAGTATTTCGCTGCCTCCAGCTGGGAAACTCTGGACAAAGGTTTCGAGTCGCTACCCAGAGCATTCACGCCTCATGTAACAGATAAGATCACGCTGGGCCGTCGAATCAGCGGGTTGAGCCATGACGTATCGACAAACAAAATCTCCGTATTTTGGCGCGATGATCCAAACGACTCGGAGACCGTGGGAGAACAATACGATTTTGCCGTTGTCGCTGCTCCATTCAGTATGGTGCGTGCCTGGGAGTTGCCGGAATACCCCGAGCTCCTTGGAAGAGCCATTCATCAGCTGCATTTCACACAGTCATGTAAAGTTGCACTGCAATACCGCACACGATTCTGGGAAGACGGCAAGAATGCGCAATACCGAGGCTGCGCCCGTGAGGACAACTATCCTGGTATCGGCGATATGTGCTATCCCCCGTATCAAGTGAATAGCACCGGCCCAGCGGTGGTTCTAGCTTCCTTCACGACTGGTAATATAGCCCGGACGATGTCTGCGCTGGGAGAGGCAAATCACGTGGCTCTGGCGCAGCGGGGCATGGTTCGCCTTCATGGGAAAGTTGCGGATGAAGAGTTCACCGGTATGTGGGTTGAATCTTGGCATTGATATGAAGATAACTGATTTCTGGTCTGATAGGAGTATACGAGCGTCTGTGCTGGGAAAACGATGAGTTCACAGGTGGAGCCTGGGCATCTCCCCTTGGCGATCAGCAAGAAAAGTTCCTGCCAGCAATTTATCAGACTGAGTTGAGGACAATCTTTATTGGGGAACATACGGCTTATACGCATGCGTGGCTTTCATCGGCCGTGGACTCGGCCTTTCGCGGCACGGTGCAGTTGTTGCTGGACCTGGGTCTGGTGGATGAAGCCAGGGAGATTGTGGACACATGGGGGGCAAGATGGATCATACTGTGAGGGTCGCTTCAAGTGCTTGAGAGAAGAAATAAGCTGGAGGTTAGACTCGGAGAGGATGTGAAGGAATACAGATAGGACGGCGCTGGGCGTCCACGGTCAACCGACTGCAGCTGCCCAAACAGAAAACTGCCGGCGGTGCCCGCGGCGGGCCGCATCCGCGGTACCATTTCAAAGAGCGGTATTGCATCGCGACTATTCAGCAATCGATATAGAATATCCAGAGTTAAGACGGTGTGTATCTTGGTTTGATTTGATTTGATTCGATTTGCTTCGTAAATTTCTTCTGCTGGTTCTGGACATTATGCTGTGTTCCTCGATAGTAGTGTACAGAAACCCGCAGTGAAAATATAGTTCCCGTCGAACGTTCTGGATGCGATAGAAAATCTTGAAGGATAGGATAAATAGCCTCCAAAGGATTTGCCTATCTAGTGATTGACACTTTGAAATCCTAAAAAGCTAGCTCTAATCAATTTTGAAGACGAAGAGGCAAAAAAAAGATGATTATGCGGTCAAAACTTGAGTAAGTGGATGAAAAATACAAAGGTAAAAACAGAATGGGACGAGCCGGGCTTGAACCGGCCACCTTCAGATTAATGGCCGAAGTTGGTACTTCAGTCTGACGCGCTCCCAGATGCGCCATCGTCCCAATTGTTGTAAGACATTTCCTCAATTGCCTACATATTCCTATAATCTGTACCTGCACTGTGAACCTCGCTAACAATGCACCCTGCTTAAACTAAAGCAAACTAATTCTCTAGTAGCCAATGGTAACAATTACAATCTCCCTACCCCGTCTCCTGCATCGTCCGCTTCACCCGCCCACTATATCTCATCGATAGATAACATCACAAACTTCATGGTTGAGACTCTTCTTCTGGCAAAACTCCATCTCCCTCAACCATCTCACTTAGACATCCAACGTTTATAGACCAGATTCTCAAAGATGTTTCCACGCACAAGATCCACTCCGTCTCCAACATCCCCACACTTCGCGCTTGGCATAACCTACCAGCTTCTGCTTCCCCAAATCTCCAACTCTGGTCCCGCGCCTTACCGACCGAACCTGAGTCTGCGCCCTGCAGAAATCCGTCGATAAGATGTGACTCAATACCGGTTGTTGAATCCGACACGGACTGCTACTCTTCAGTGATACGGGCCTTGCCTGCATATTATAGGAGTGATAAGCATTTGATTGGACGCACGGGTCCTGCCAGCTGTTGATGCGAGTCATCTAGAGCTGTCTTGAAGACCTCTAATACAGTCACCAGATCCGGGGCTCTCCTCGTCTTTACAACCTGCTACGAATCCAGACGTACCAGTCCACACCACCATGGCTTCAGCAACACCCCCAACATCAGCGATGTCCCAAAGAGCGCAGGATGTGATCCAGAAGTCCAGCAACAACGTCATGTGGGACGTGGTGAAAGACGTCTGGTGCGAGACGACCAACCCGAATGGCTACGTCAACGTCGGCGTAGCAGAGAACTCGCTGATGCATGAGACGCTGCTGGAACACCTGAACCGCGCCCTCGAGCTTCCAGCCAAATACCTCACCTACAACGACGGCGGCGGCGGTTCCGTGCGACTCCGTCGCGCGATGGCCGCGTTCATCAACCGGCATTTCAGCCCCGTCATGCCCGTGACGGCCGATCATCTCGTCGTCACCAACGGGGTCTCCCCGGCCATCGAACACGTCGCCTGGAGCTTTGCTGACCCCGGGGAAGGGATCCTCCTCGGCCGTCCATTCTACGGGACCTTCATTCCCGACCTCTCGCTCCGGTTCGGTGCGTCGGTGGTGCAGGTTGCCTTCGACGACTGCGACCCGTTCAGCCTCGAGGCCGTCGACAAGTATGAGCAGGCTCTGCTGCGGTTCCAGACCGACACCGGCCGCCGAGTCAAGGCGATGATGCTCTGCCACCCGCACAACCCGCTGGGACGGTGCTACCCACGCCATGTGCTGATCGCACTGATGCGACTCTGCCAGAAGTACCAGATGAATTTCATCAGCGACGAGATCTACGCGCTATCCGTATGGGAGAACACCGTCGACCTGTCCCCGGCACCTGTGGCGTTTGAATCCGCACTCTCCATCGACCTGACCGACATCATCAACCCCAACCTCGTCCACGTGCTCTGGGGCCTGAGTAAGGACTTTGGCGCCAACGGGCTTCGAATGGGGGTGATCATCTCCCAGTTCAACCAGGATGTTCACACGGCTCTGGGCGGGATCTCACTATACTCGTATACTTCCGGGACGGCCGACCACCTAGCGTCACTGCTGCTCGAGGATGTCGAGTTCACGGAGAATTACATTGCTAGGAATCAAGAGAAGCTGTCTACGACGTATGCGTATGCGACGCGCCGCCTCAAAGAGTTGGGGATCGAGTATGCGCCTGGCTGCAATGCTGCGTTTTTCTTGTGGGTGAACCTCGGGAAGCGGTATGTGGAGCTACATCCTGAAGAGGCGGGAAGCGTGGTGGGCGAGAAGGTGATGCAGCAGCTACTGCAGAAGAGGGTGTTCCTCGCCAGTGGTACGTTATTTGGGTCGGAGAAGGACGGATGGTTCAGGATTGTTTTCACACATCCCGTGGAGCTCTTGGACTTGGCTTTCAGCAGAATCGCTGCTGCTCTAGAATAGCCTACAATAGAGTTAGATTAGCCCAATCCATTGAAGACTGGCTTGCAAAACCTCTTGCACTACTATGCTGTTGTTTTACAGTTCACAACTGAACATTAGTCATAATTATTCATTCTGATAACTTCAAACTTCGTAAAGCATGAACAACTCGAGTTCACCGACCCCTTAACCAAAGCGCGGCTCCTGCTTGGCGCCCTCGACAGCAGCCAGATACGAGGGTCGATCCTTGACGTAGAACTCGATATCCACCTTCCCACCCAGGTTGGTGTCGCCATTGTCCAGAGTACCTGCCTTGATTACGGTCTTATCGGCCATGACTTCGAGCTCAGTGTACAAGCTGGATCCACAGGTCGAACAAAAGAAGTGCTTGTTAATCTTGCCGCTGGCACCAACAACGTCATAGGAGGAGGGTGTTCCTACGAGCGTCAGAATTGACTGAGGAATTTTGACTGGGTTCCGTTTGCGCCGTACCTTTGGTGACTTTGAAGCTCTCGCGGGGAACGACTGCGTTGGAGGTGAAGGCGCCACCGGTCCACTGGAGGAGATCAGTACAGCCTGCCTGATGACCCGTAGGCGATTTCGTCTGGACGCACCTTCTGACAGTCAGTGCAGTGGCAGAGCGCTTTCAGGTACTCATCGGCTGCGGAAAACTTGGTTAGCTCACGGTTCTGTTTGATTGGGGTGAACGTACTCTCAGCGGTGTAGGTGATATTGCCGCAGAGGCAGCTTCCGGTGAGAGTCATGGCGTCAAAAGATTGAATAATTGAGCTGGGAGGAGAAGATCAATTGGTGTGTTGAGAGCTGAGGGGCATGTTGCAGCTCCAACTCCAGCTGCCAGCTTTATATGGCGATCTTCACCCCGCTTCGGAGCAGACACCGAGACACCGAATTGCCCCTCAGCATTCCCCGGTAACACCGCCCCAGCAGCCCTGGCTCTGGCACCGGGGTAAGGTACGACCTGCCATGCTTAAGGAACCAGGTTCGATGACCAAGCCACGTCCATGTCGATTGATCCTGGTGACACGGGATATGGAAGAGTTGGTCTAGACTCGGTGATTGAGCGTTCAGTACTGCACGCAGTGTGACTTAGCTCGAGTCGAGGGGCGACGGAGAGTCGCTCCGTTGACATGGCTGCCAGTATCTAGAAACGAGAAGAGTCAACATTGGGCTTTATATTCCAAGGAATTATGGAATCGAGATGCAGAAAGGGTATATTGACTTATTGGTAAATTCCAACAATTGCAACCATGTAAAGTCACAGTGAATCTTTTTAGAAAGTGACTGAGAGCGCAAGATGTCGGGGCCGGGAGACTCGGCCATATAGAATCAAATGATACTTGAGCTATAGCTGATCAGCTCCTGTCATCTTATACTTCTGTGCTGACTCCCAAGGTCCTTCGCAGCGAGGCCAATGAGTGGGTGCCTCAGGCAGAGTATATTAATGCCTGAGGCTCGATTCCGGACTCCGAACGCCGAGTCCCGAAGGCTAACCGGTTACGGACCAATGGAGGGGAACAACGATAAGCTTGACAAGTAAACATTCATGACAATGGCACGCGCAAAGTGCCACAGGATGCAGACCTCATGATATTACAGGCTGTGGTAGCTGGGGAGCCTCGAAGAGTAGACAGGCCCTCCACCCCTCGCATGGTACCGTACCATCGGCTCCATGTCAGTCCTGCATCTCCGAAGAACGCACGCCAACTAGATACCACACGTCAGATCTGGCCTTCGCAGGGAATCAGAACACCGATCCAAACACCATGGCAGGAGCAGGCAAAAACGTTCGACGACGAAATGGCAAGTTTGCTTCGTGTGAGCCTTGCCGGAAGGACAAGGTACGCTGCGACCATGGAATCCCTGTGTGCTCGCGCTGCATCCAACGGGATACAGCAAC
Source organism: Aspergillus japonicus CBS 114.51 (assembly GCF_003184785.1). Taxonomy (NCBI): domain Eukaryota; kingdom Fungi; phylum Ascomycota; class Eurotiomycetes; order Eurotiales; family Aspergillaceae; genus Aspergillus; species Aspergillus japonicus. The sequence continues at coordinate 43,838 of NW_020291705.1, forward strand.
ACGATGCTTCTATCATCCCGCTCCTTTGACGCGCAAGTCGGAGAGAAAAGACGTGAGAAGGAGCATTTCAAGCGGTGGAAATGCACAGGAGTGAGTGATGCTTTGCAACCTTGATCAAAGCTCTCATTGACAGTGAAACAAGGCTACAGGACCAACACGAAGCCAGGACAGACGCAATCGCGGTCGAAGGGCCGGATCGAGAACCGTCACCCTGCAAAGTGTCTGCGTGTAACCCTGCGATTGAAACACCCCTGCCTGCAGGGTATCTGGGGCCGACCAGCTTTCTCGATGCATTTGCAGAGACTCGGGATACCGACAAGCAGCCGCCCATGCCCACCCAGACCGAGGCTGCAGAAGCACTGCCCGCCTACTGGGTACACAAAGTGGCCGAGATCCTCCGCTGGCTGAAGGATCTGCCCATTATCGAGCATTTAGTGCATGAGTATTACCGACTCAGCCAGTCGGCCGCCATACCTGCCCCGTTTATCCTGAACGCATTAGCCTCCTTCCTAGGGGACACAACATCGGCCACGTCCGTTATCCACAACACTAGCAAGCGCTTGACGATTCCACCGACAACAGAGGGTAGTGGATTCCATGAGTTGTTCACCGGTCGCCAGCTTCGACTCGAGATCATCGCCATTATTGGTGCCATCGCCGGCAAAGCCAGCTGTTTCGCGTTGGCTCACAGCAAGGTGTCCGGACATTTCGGCCCAGACTACCAGGCTCGTTTCCCTCGAAGAATGATGACGATGTGTGACACGGTCCTTCAAGTCTGTCGACTCCTTACGCCGACCAATGATCTGATAGTATGGTTACAACACGAGAGCTTACTTCTGTCTGGCTTGCTGCATGGCGATACAAGTGCGCTAACCCAGAATCTGGCTTAGGAATGGAAAGCTGACGAATGGACTCTCTGCATAGGTTCTACAACATGGCACCGACTTGGCGAGCTCTCCACTACCCTGTTTGAGCTCGGCCTCCACCGCGAATCCAACGATCTCCCGATCTTTCTCGCCGAAGCTCGACGACGAATATTCGCCGCCGCGTACCAGCTCGACAAAACGGTTGCCACCTTCCTCGGTCGACCCCCGCGTATCTCCATCCGCCATTCCGACTGCAAGCCCCCACTCGATCTCGCGGACGAGATCCTCACAGCCGACAGCGCACACCTGCAACTCATCACCAGGACGCTGGACGACAGCGGATGGAACCTCCAAGAGCCCCCGGTTTTCCAGCGAGCATCCTGGATCCGCGTACGGTTCGAGCTCGGCACCCTTCGCGAGGAGATTCTCGAACTTTCTCTTCGCCCACCCAGCGCCGACACCGCCGCACAATTAAGGTAGCCCCTCGGCCTTCTTGACACACAAAAAGGGATACTAACAGACCTAGGGACATCTCCCTCCGCTCCGAACAAACCTGGTCCTCACTGCCGAAACACCTACGAACCCCCGCAACCGCATGGAGGGAGCCGGACACCCTCTCCGTCAGCGCGCGCCTCATGCTAACGGTCGCCCACCTGACGCACCTGTATGACGACTTCCTTGTGCAGAGACTGCTTCTTCGCGAAGACAATCAAGCACAAGGCCCACTGCTGAATGTCAGCGCGCAGATCCTCTCAACGGTGTTGACGCTAGGAACATACGGGGAGGCTGCCACGGTGGACTTGCGTCGTGATTTTATTTTGGCTGTAAGACACGCTCTTTGGCAAGAAGCCTTGGCATCTAGGTGACTGACTGTTCCCGTGTCCACAGATCCTGCTCTACGGCTTTCCCAGCGCTAGTGTGCTCGTGAAAGCACTGCAGACCCAGAGCCGCACGGGCCAGCCGCTTCCCTATGCAGGATCACGGGCGGCGCTAATCCGCGACCTCAGCGTCTTCCTGTCACATCTGGAATCCATCACGAAGACCGACAAAGTGCATGGACTGCTGTGTGAGCGGACGAGCAGAGTCCTCTTGCAGATATTGGATGAGGTGTTGGAATCGGGGCCGTCGAGCGCGCCGTTCGCTCCCTCGGAGCTAGGTGATCTGTCGGATTTGGTGTCCGATGATTTGGGCCTACTCGCCGGACGAGATGGACTTTTGGGGAGGCGTGGACCCGGGGATTGTGTTTGATCAGTGGATACTGTGATTTGGTTTGCGTGTACACTGGTGATACCAACCCCAGGACTCAGGACTGATTCTGAGCTCCTGCTATCGTAGACTGCCCCAGGATTTGCTAGTTGGCTATATCGAAGCTGAATATATTCAACTCTATGTCTACCCCTCTACCATTTGATTTGACCATAGCATGTCCAACATCCTCTATGACCAAGATATATCCCAATGCTTATATACCGCTCCAAAGACACAATCTGCATAGCCTTATACTTCAACGCCAGACAATCACCTACTTAGCCGACTGCGCAAAAATCTTCTCCGAAGCGTGCAACGCCCCAGCTACCGTGAAGGACGTAAACGGCGACAGACAATACTGGCTCTACCACCCATAAAGTCAGCAAGACCCGCAACCACACACAAGAGCACTCGAGGACCAACGTACCGTCAAAGCCTTGACAACCGTCAGCTTCTCCTCCTCAGAGACGTTCGCCAACTCAGCCAGCCCGGAGATGACCAACGATGGAGGCCCCGTCGGCATAAGCATCATACTGAACCAGAGAATGGGATCGTCGCCCAGCAGACTCGTCTTAGCGGCGAACACATACACCAACGAGATACTGATCCTGCACCCCCCACGTAGTGTCAGCAATGCACGTCACGCGCCCCAAAAAGGAAGAAGGAAAACATACGCAGGCCACAGCACAAACCGCACGAGAAAGACAAACACGACGGCGCGCCAGGGCACGTGCCCGCTCTTCGCGCTGCGCTGGATGTTCTGGAAGCTGACGCCTAGCTTCCCGCCCACAATGAACAGCTGCAGGGTAGTGAACAGCTTGCCGATGTTCTTGATGCTCAGCACGAGCCAGGCGTTGAAGATGCCGCCGTCCTCGTTCTTATTGAAGAACGCGCGGTGCAGCGGCGGCGTGAGGCCCAGCAGGCCTCCGAGGAATAGACCGAGCAGCATATTCAACACGGTTGGACTGTCGAAAGAGAGCGCCTCCTCCTTCAGCTTCTCAGGAAGCAGACGGAGGAGCGGGGCGCAGGCCGCGCGGGACTTGCCCCGGATCTGCGCGCCCGTCCGCCGGACGGACGCAGGGAGCAGCGGGCTCTGCTCATCCGCGCCATCCCCATCATCTCCCTCCCCCTCAGATCGGCCTTCACCATCACCCCCCTCACCCCCCTCGGCTCCTTCACCCCCGGCATCCGCCTGCTGCAACAACTTCGGGCCAACCACATACGTCAGCAGATTACTCACCACCGCACAAATCAGCAGATAACTCTGCGACCGCTCGACCGCATCGGACACGCTATCACCATCTTTCAGCAACCGCTTCAAACTCCCCGTACTCTCCAGCGACTGGATAAGCAACAGCGGCAGCGCAGTGGTATTGTTGAACGCGCAGGCGGCGGTCACCCAGGCAGGGAGGCGGAGGACGCGCTCGCCGAGTTTCCCGATCACCAGGGAGACGAAGACCACGATGGTGCTCCAGACTACGGCCATCAGTATCCTAGTCCAGCCACTATCCAGGGAGGGGATTGGCCAAGGGGAACATACCCAAGATAGGAAGATAGTTCAGAATGCTAGAGAGATGCAGATTCGACCCGAGGTTCACAACCATCAGCGCCGGGAAGAAGAGTTTGATCCCTAGACCCGAGACATCCTTGATGGAGGTCTCGCTGACGAGGCCGGCGTAGCGGGCGATGACGCCGTAGGCGAGCGTCAGCAGGACGGAGACGCAGGCCTGGAAGGCGCCCAGGAAGGAGGTCCCCAGGTCCTGGAAGGAGACGGACATTGGAGAATAGTAGCGGTTTGCGATTGCGCGTGTGTTGGAGATACTGAGATTCAGATACACGTGCGTGTAGGATAGACTTCAGGACAACGGAGGGTCGAATGGGAATGTGAGTGATACAGGAATTCGGGGGGGAAGTGGTGGTGGGTGGGAATGACGTATGCTTTACGGGGGATGATGATGGGATCCACTCTTCCGGGGTAAACAAGCTTTGCCCCGGAGATTTCAGCGTCAATGAAAAGTTAATCTTGTGCAACCATCGATATCATGAGATATCTACTGGCAGAGTTGTACTACGGATGTTGGTGGGTGTACAAGGGTGGAGCAAAAAGACTTTCTCCCGGAAAGAAAAAGAAATCAAACGTCCTAGGAGAGGATCGAACTCTCAACCTCACGATTAACAGTCGTACGCGCTAACCAATTGCGCCACCAAGACATTTGGTGAAAGTTGTCAGCTAGCTTTGCAATATACCTTAATATCAATGACTTGCACTTATAGACACCGCCCGATTGCAAGTAGTCTGCATCCTGCTCCCGCCTCAGCATGCAGCCCACTATACTATTCACACTAGGCGCACATAGAAGACTAGAGCGACGCTCAAGGTGAATGAAGTATTAGTGGACAAGATCTTTACACCTTGTGAGAGACTTTCACTGAAACTGGGCTCTGGTATTGCCTATCTTATCTTGTGTCGTGTACGCCCGCAAGATCGACACAGATATGCAACAGAATCCGGAAATACACTGGAGAGCAAACACCTCAGAGTATTACTTGATTGAAGCCCAATAGTACTTGGAGTAGGTACCGAGAATACAACAAATTCTCGATCATAATCAATGGCTAGAGATAGGACGGCGCTATCTGCCAATTCAGACAAGTGGGCCTTAAGAGAAGTTGGTGAGTCAGGGCATGGCATGGCTGCCGCGCCCAGGCTTGGTGGCTCTTAGTCTTACACTGTGTAAGAACAAAGCATGAGTGAGCTTAAAGTGAAGCTGAAGCTCTATAGAATATCAATAGCAAAGTCCGAATAGTTGTTGCAGTTGCTGTCATAAAAGGATCATCAAAGGCTCTTTAATAAATAATTCCTCCATTTGTTTGTGGAAGATGCAGAGAAGGCCGTCCTCTCATAGCAGTGTTACAACCAATATCCATCAACAGGAGTTGACGATGAACAAGTATCACAGACTAACCAGGGTCAGGACTATTCACTGAGCAGGATTTCGTCCCCTATCAAAGTATCAGCCATTCGCTCTCCGACTGATTCCTGCAAAGGCATTGCTATTGAGAAAACAAAGAATTCACCAGGCCTGCCATAACACACAACCCTCTCAACACGAAAAAGATGGGTATCTCCATCAAGATCACAAAGACAGTCACAAACTGTCCATGCCGATAAATCCTTTCAAGAGAGACACTTCGAAAAATACATCAAATATAAACCTCAGCCCTCAACCTGACTCCATCACCACCCTCCCATCAGTTTCATCGTCAACGTCTTCTCATCTTGATATCTACAAGACATCAAGCCGCTGACATCACACAAAATGCAGCCCTTCCAAGAGAAACGCAACAGGCTCAGCACCCTCAAGGGCGAAGAGTACTTCGAACTCCTGGACGAGATCCGCCAGGATGACGAATGGTACAAGGAACTGCGGGATGTAGTGGCAGGCAACATCAGCCACAGCGACAGCAGACTCAACCGCATCTGCACGGTCCCCGCGGAACATCTCAGCCCAGAGAAGCACATTCTCGACCCGGCAGTGCTACGTAGCGTTGTCCCCGTCGAATACGATGGCCGGGCCGTGGATGTAGAGATCGCGGGCTGGGCGGTCTTCGAGGCCACAGGACTCGCCATCTTGACCCGAGTGTATAATATCCCCGGCATCTATGGCACCAACCAGGACTTCCTGCCCGACGGGCGCCGATGCTGGACTGTGATGCAGTACAAGGGCACCAAGCTGAACCCGGAGCGGTTTCCACAGCTCCTGCGCGAGGCAGACTGGTTTATTATCCCTAACGGTGAGTCAACTCCTGTGACTGACTTGGAAGGGGATGAAGATGGGAAGGCGCAATCTGACAGTGATCAGATAAACGACCAGGTTCCCAAGTCCAAGGAGACTCCTGATGGTACCGGAGCAGAGCGCAGTCTCGTGTTCAGATTGCGCAAGAAAGCTTTGCCGATCCGTCAGAAACGCTCGCGCGGAGCCTAAGCTTGACTGACTCCGGATTCTTACAGACAAAGCATACGATGATGCTCTCATGATATGAAATATCAGATGGATTTGTGCGCTCGCCGTTCATGTTCATCTTCTTGTGCATTATGGTAGTTTCCTTTCCCCAAATATCATATTCAATCACCAACACACTTCCCTGTTTTAGTGCACTCTCTTACCATTTAGGAGCCATCTGCCGTCATTTTCTCTTGTGTTTCTTGCGGCATTGACCAGAGCATGTGCTGTTTAAAAAGTGCTGTCAAAAATAGACTAGCTCTATCTTGTGATATGACTCGGGCAGAGGCTGCGGATAAATGGCATGGTGGAGGGACTGGTGGTCATGATTAGTTATTCCAGCCAGGACTCAATGATTGAGGGGAAATGAAGTGTCGTAAAAACTAATCAACGCCCGTCTTGAGCGACAGCTGTCACCAGCCTGCGAGCCATACTGCAAACGTCCATCATCACTACTCCTCTCACTGAAAGCGGGTCTAAGTCATCCATTCAGGTGTGTGCATTGAAGGTTTGTAGATTGCAAGATGGTGATGTCCTGGTTGACTTCCGCCCCCACGAGAGTGCGCAACCTAGTGTACTGTTATCACCACTTCTTGGCAATATCAGCAATCTTTTATGGTAGAGCACAGAAACCAGAGTTTCCGGGTACCACATGTTCAAGGTATGACCTACAGCAAGTGCACAGCCCGCATGCCTCAGAGGCCTAAAATGGAGACGATCATCATAGTCCGCCAAGAAGGGAGGGGTCGTGCGAGGTTCAAGGGATAACCCTGTCGGAACAGATTAGTGATTAAATAGGAAGGACTGTACCTGTCACAATTAATTTAATTCGAACGGGACACTGAAGGCTAGGCCAGTGGTCGAGGGGTGGTCGCTATCGGCCACAGCTCTGATTGCTGACATGCCAGAGCCCAGAGAAGCAGAACATCCCAGCCTGCTTGGCTGTGTTGCTTGACTCGTTCTCGAATGATGTGTGAGTGGAACATGTCTCAGACTCCAAGGCCTGCCACAGAGCTTGAGTAGGACGACGTGACCGGATCATGCGCGGTATCAGCACTGGCAGGTCAACGAGGACAAGCTGAATACCCATCTATGGTTTCCTGGATCACCTCGCTTAACGTAGGAACCTTGTTGCCATGCGGTGGTCGCGGAGATGCACGTGGAAAGTGCAGACGAACCCAGTCTGGGGCAGCAAGGGGAACAGGGTTTCAGCCTTTGTGTTCACTACCCTAGTGCTCACGGAACTTGTACGACCAAACAGGCCCAGACGTACATGAGTAGAACGAAAATAAATTGTCATTAGATGAGGGGCACCATTGAAGAAAAACGTCCGACACGGTGGAGACTCACTTTTGGCCCCCAAGGAGCGCAACAGCCAATGTGGAGGAGCGAGGACGGACAAGCGACATCCACCGTCGTGCCTCTAAGCAGGCCCGGAAGGCTCTAAAATAGTGCCGGCAAGTCCATCCTTTCCCGTTAGGGACATCCTTCCCGGGGCTTTCCTTCAGACCTGCCGATCTCCACTTAGTCAGGGTCAACTCCAATGCTTCCCAACACTCAATTGATCCAGCCGTGAATCCCCGTGCAGCTCTGTTATCTTTCTGCTCCACTTTTCTCTGCTCGCTGACCACCTTCTGCCATGGTCGCATTCTTCACGCCTCCTGTCAGCATGCCATGTGAGGGAGGAAGGGATGGTCTCGCTTTTTAGCCGATAGCATGTCCGAATTTGACTTGTGTAACAATCAGCACAGCGGAATAGACCATTGAGCGTGGGAGAATCGATGGTAAGACCCGGCAAAGACACAATACTGGAGGATCGAGCGTGCCGGAAAAACGGCATGGCACTAGATGGACGCAGTGTTCTGATCGTCAATTTCACCATCTAACCGCGCTTGTCTCTTTTGAGCGACACCTTGTGCATGAAAAGCCAAGCGAGCTGAGTCCGCCGCGAATTAGTGTCTGCTCCATGTGAGGGGATGTACTGTACATAGCGGCAGGGGGAAGACAGAATCTGATTTATACCGCTGTCTGTCCCGAGACAGTCGCTGAGCGATCCGCGCGTCTTTTGTGTCAACTTCTTGTCCGCTCTGCGTTCATAGCAGATTCTTCTCTTGAGTAACAACCTGGCTGATACATGATGGCCGGCAATGGTACCGAAACAGCGGGTTGGGTCGACGCGCCCAATGTACGCGGGTCGATAGACATCCTCTGGTCTTGTGCTTTGGTTTTATCGACAGCTTTGTACACCGTTCTGCATTTGAACATCCCTGGTCCGAACGATAGCTTGATGGTGACAATAATGCGCAAGATACGCTGGGGCATGCTGGCTATCTTGGCTCCGGACTTGCTGGTGTACTTCTCGGCCATGCAGTGGGAGGCCGCACAGCAAGCCGTCGAGCAGATGCATCGGATGGGACACAAGCACTGGACGCTGAAGCACGCTTTTTATGCCAACAGCGGAGGCTTTGTTCTGCGATCGATCGACTACCGCCCCTTTCCAATCACTTCCGCAGCCCTCCAATATCTCGTGGAGGCAGACTATATCGAGTGCCCAACTATCACCGAGGAGGAGATCTGGGACAAGAGCAAGGCCGATGTCTTTGCGAAATGTGTGGCCTTGGTCCAAACCGCTTGGTTGGCGGTACAGGCGATCGCACGGGTCATTCAGGGGCTATCCGTGACCCCGCTGGAGCTCTTCTCGCTTGGATTCGTCCTGTCGACTATGATGAGCTACTATTTCTGGATGCACAAGCCGCAGAACGTCAGCGTACCCACGTATATCGACCTCAAATACGGAAGTGTCAACGCCATTCTGAATCAGGGTGGTAACGCCTCCGTGGAAGATTTTCAGCACACCCCCCTAGACTTCGTTGAGAAGCCGATGCAGCGGTGGCACCGTCGGCCCACGCTGGAGAAATTCGGCCTGGAGGAGGGGCCGCTGCAGCGCATGCCCGACGACAAGATTCCAGTGATCAACATGCGCCGGCAGACTTGGATTTTGGTGACGGTGCAAGCGATGGTCCATCCTGCCATTCACTGTCTGGGATGGAACCACCTGTTCCCGACCCCGACGGAGAGGCTACTGTGGCGTATCGGTGCCCTGGTACTGGCGTCCGGACTTCCGCTCGCTACCACGGTGCGGGTGGCTTTGACGGCTCTGGGGTTCAAGGGTCACCGGTCGCTGACCTATATTTGGATTCAACCCACAGAGCGACCGCCAGGATGGCGGCCGTGGGTGCTCGATATAATCTCCACGCTTATCAGCATGTGCTTAGTTCCTGCGCGCTTGTATATCATCGTCGAGGCGTTCATCAGTCTGCGGCGACTACCGGTCAGCTCGTTTCAAACGGTGGCATGGACGGGCTTCATTCCACATGTGTGAGACGTTTGCACAACTGGCGATTATTGCTTGCTAGAACAGCTTGTGACTGGGGAAGATACGTGCAAATGTCACAGTCTTGACAAGAATCCGGTTCTAACAATCTTCCGTCAGAATGTTAGAAGACACACAACTGAAGCTCAACTTTGTTCCCAGCCATGCTGAAGGTATACTCCAGTATCAATGTCATCTCCCAAGAGTTGAGTCGAGTCGAGAGCGACGATCATTGCAACAAAGACTGGTCACAATAAGCTTCTCACCTACCCCGCACAATCCTTCGGAATAGCACCAAATCCTGCACGGGGGAAATAGTCCCGTGATCGAGCCAAGGAGTTGAAGGATTCAGTGACGGAATCGATCCCCAGCCTCAAGGTCCTGGCAGCTGTCCGATCGCATTGACCGTGGCGCTGCGTTCCTACCTGTTGCTCATCTCACCCACCGAGCCGTGTCCGCAATATTGTTGCAGATATCATAGTGACTTCAATTCGACTGATAATGGTGATGATGATAATGATGATGATAGAGAGACCGAGGAACGATAATTAATGGATTGATAAGTGCTAAAATTAGCATGAAGAAAGAAAGGAAGGAAGGAAGGACAGAAGGAAAGAGGAAGAGCTGGCGGGATGAGCCGGACGTGCTGCGGTTTCTTTGTCCGCGACTATAATTAGCATGCTTTTCCCACCTTGACCTTGCTCAACATCAGAGTTTCCATTGATTGCTCTGAATTGGGAATCACACTTCTTCAAACTATGCAATGCATCATCTTACTCAAGTTCGCATGTTGTTCTGTACACGAAACTATATTCACATTTACAACCTAGACCCCCACAAGCGTTTCTAGACGACTTCTGCCTTTCCCAAACCTGGTCTCTTGGACATGTCAGTTAAAGCAGAAATTCAACAGTCTATACTCTAAGGATGACTTAGTTGCGCAGCTCAATATTCTTCTTGATTGATTATATTCCCCCATCCCAATGACTAACTCAACGGACACAACAACCCCAAAGCCCCCCATGACATTACTATCCAGCCTGATCATCCTCCCATCATACCCATCACAGACTGACTCCAGACTACTCTTGAAAAGAGGTAGATCAGCAGTTATAGATCAACTTGAACCCTAGATCCGCGCCCTGCGTGAAATCCACCTGTCCCTCAGCCCCCTGCCAATCGCTGAGCAGCGCCAAGAAGCTCATCGTATTAGAGCAGGTGTTCGAGGCTAGGTTCTGCTGGGTCGAGGTGGTGGTCACCCCCGTTGGGAACTGGAAGGTGGAGACCATCTGGCCGCGGGTCGGCGGGTTGCTCCAAGTCGGTGCGTTCGCGGCGGTCCAGGCGTTGGTCGTCCAGAACTCGGCCTGGTTGGAGCCCCAGGCTATCTGATTGGCCGTGGTCAACGGCGGTACGTTGACCTGGAGGGTGCAGCCGGTGGCCCCGGCGGGGATGTCGGTAAAGGTGAATGCAGATATCTTCTTGTTGGTCACTGAGGAGCCTGGGGAGCCAGAGCGTCGGAGGGTGAATCGCTGGCCGACGTTGGCGGTGTTCGGGTGGGCACTATCAAGGACATCGATAGAGGAGGGGAGGATAGTGGTGCAGGCGCGAGGAACGACGTCGCCTGCAGGAGATGGAGCTGCCAGTGCAAGAGTGGCAAGGGCTCCGACGATGGCGATGATTTTGGTCATTTCGATTAAGGATGGATGAGCAGATTTAGAGTTGATGAGCGGATAGTTTAGTTGTAGGGCTTGGGAGTGATTGCTTGATAATTTGAGATGAGTGACGGTAGATGGCCGAGTGAGCTCCTTTTATATCTTTCGATATAGTTGTGGAAGCTCACTGTGTTCATCGTAGGTCACATCGTGGTTGTGATGAGGTGGCTATAATGGGAAGCGAGGGTTCTGAATGCGGAAGCTCGTATACTTCCCAACACGGCGCGCGTAATACGAGTCTTGACCGAAACCCATCCAGTGCCCGAAAAGCATTGTGCGAACATCCAAACTTACCACCCCAGATCCATTGATGATAATTATGGCAACATGCTGTCTAGAATCAATGTGTAGTGTGATGTTAGTCAACGAAAGTGGCCTTCGCTCTGGTTACACAATATTGAAGGGGTTGGTGGGTTAGGCGGTGCACAGCGGCTAGCGTGGCTTCTGGCCATATCTGTCCGACGTCAACAACGCCCTAGATTCGTGTTCTGGCATGTAGACCTGAACAGTCAGATGCAGTGTGACCTTGGCAAAGAAGTAGATGTCTCAGTCAAAGCTATCCACTTCAGCAGAGATTGTGCCCAAATGAGGGACTTCGAGCCAGAATGGGATGGACCGTATGTGACCTGTCAGATCGAGATCACTATCAAGGGGGATAGGATCCATATATAATTCGAGGAATATCAATAATCAAGACTCAAACAATCAATGGCATTGGAAGCAAGGAGGCTCGTTTTCGTTCGATGATACTCATGCTAAGACAGGAAAGGCAATGTCAAGACCTGGTGACTGAAGGTGTCGTTAAGGTTAAGAGGCCAGGACTCGATCCGCAGGGAGCCATATTGCCGTGCGATCGACAACACCCCGCTTTCGAGTTTCCTTTGACGTAGGGCAGGCAAGTCTTAATTTAGCATCACAATACCTTGATCATCAAGCGGGGGTATTGAACTTCGTAGTTGTAAGCAAGTGGTTTGACGAACATACCATCATTTGGCCCTCCTCAGTGTGGGATTGCATTGGCCTGCATTGCCCAGCATTCTCTGAGTCTACCTCGGCCATTTAACCAGTCGCATGACAGTGAACCAGGAGCGAAGTCGACCAACCGTGGTTATACGATCATCACCGCAATCCTTAAATTGCTAATAGAGTTTTTGACTGAGAGATTTTGTAAGACCAAACAAAAGTCGGGAGGAGAGCAAGAGTGACTTTCTATTCTGCCCGATAGCAGCAGACCACAGCCATCAGGAAGATGAGACGTTCGGTCAGATGTGGACGGAAAAGACAGCGACGCCCAAATAATTCGAAGCGCAGATGCGTACCTTGCTATTAAAGGTCCTAAAGTCAGAGCAAGGCCGATTCAAATCACCTTCCAATGAGAGTCTTTTTAGTCAGTACTATCTCTTCTCCGAGGACAATATTGTGGGTATTCCACTTTTTGGCCTCTGAGGATCAGGCACCGATTCTAGCTACCATGGCACCTCGGCACCATCGTAGAAGTCCCATCCATCCACAAAAATATCGTAAAATTTGCCGTTGTGGGCGCTTGTTGCAGAAGAAATGAGATCGAATACGGCAGTGGCGCTCTGCTCGGGCGTTAAGTCGGCATTGTCGCCTCCAAGATCTGTTTTTACCCACTGTAAATTGTGAGCACCCGAACACGAGACATGATGTGTAAAGGAGGTTTACACCAGATGAGATGATCATGAAAATAAAACCTTCTCTGGCAAAAGACTGGGCATATTGTACGGTCAGCATGCTGAGGGCGGCCTTGGTGATTTTGTAAGCCGGGGCTGCGGCACGGGCAGATCTCGACGCCCTGGCGATGGAGCCAAAGGTGGAGGATCTGAGGTCTCACATTAGCTTTTAACCATGGGCGAGCGGTGAAGTTCTTACACGTTGACCACCTTCTTCAGAGTACCTTGTTTCAACAATGGCAAGAAGGCACTTGTAACCATATGAGCGCTGGTCACATTGGTGCGGAACGTGGAGTTCAAGTCTGACCTAACCAGGGGTTAGTGGATCTCAGTTACCAAACTGAGTTGATATAACGGCCTGTCTACACTTACATTGTCTCAATCCCATCGGGTGTAAATGGCATGACACCGGCGTTGTTGACTAGGACGTCGAGTCCTCGACCAGCCAAGACCTTCTCGACGGTCGCAGCTGCCGACGCGATGCTTCGGTCATCGGTAACATTCATCTCAACCTGATAAACGCGCCCAAAAGTCTGCGCAACCAACTGGGTCAATGCATCGGTCTGTGTTCGCGCGGCTGCAAAGACCACTGCCACCTCTGTACTCGGCTTGGAAGCCAGAAGACGGACCAAAGCTAGCCCAATCCCTCTTGAGCTTCCCGTGATGAGATAAGATGCCATGATGCAGTTCAAGACAGAATGCCATTTGCTTTGACAGATCACGCATCGAAGGTGACTTCCAGGAACTCCTTATGAATCGCATTGGAGGGTATAGATATGCTTAACAATCAAATGCTTTGAAATCAGGTATAGTCGGTGATGTCGGCGGTAACGGAGTTAAGCCAGCGAGTAGTTGGGGAACTGGAGAAAAGAAGCTTGACCCTTGTCTCTATGTGCTGAACTCTCAGACCTACGCGACGTCTGCTATCTACACCAAACTACACCAAACTGCAGGATGGATGGTCTTTACCCACGCCAAGGCCACACCTGATCCAATGCAGTGCACGGACCAGACACAGCCTCATCAGCGTTGATGATCTAATCGGCGACAGACCCTGCTCACTTTCACTTCTGACAGCCCACTTCTGGCAGCAACGCCAAACCGATGCACCAGCGATAATCAGGACATGAAAATGCAGCTCCTATTCGTTGAGAACAAGTAGACTCCCCCACTGGGCAGCTGCTGCAGGTACCCTTCCTAACTGTTATTATCTAGTCTTGCCGTTCAGAAGTTGTGTCATCGTATCGGTCAAAAGCTAGGTTGTGAGGTGGTTGTCATCGGCTCTGGCACAGCAGCCCTTGACCACTTGGCCACGGCCCCTACACTACCACATATCATATTTATAAAGGCGTGTTGCCGGGTCACCCTCTTGTTTGCTGTTCAGAATGGAGCGCCCACTGACTCCTCGTATAGACTTCACTTCCAGGACTTAGTGGCTACGATCTGGTCCGCATCGTCCGCACGCAGCCACCTTTCTGTAACGATCCCCAACTGCAATCGATTCCGCTCATCGGACTGACGGCGTCGGCGTCCGGAACCAACCTGTCTCGGGAGAGGGCAACGGGCTACAATGACTTTCTGCGCGTTCCCTTGCGGATGAGCACTGTAGGAGAGACAATCGGTCATTGGTCTCGTCGACAGATTATGGGTCCAGCCGATGTGCCCGCTTGGCAAATGAAGGCGTGGCATAGACACCACCGTGGGCCGCGATCACGGTTGTGATACCCGTATGTGAAGAAGGTGGAGACAGATGATTCGGAGACTAGATCAGGAGCGACTGCTGCAGGATGTCAGTAGATGGAGGGAATACAATGCATTCAGCTCACGGATTCTGCCAAGCCTTTCGACGTGTAGTCAGCCGTGGCTGTGCGTAGGCCGATTCCTGACTGGTGTGACACAGGGAACGAGTTCATTGAGCAATCGACTCGAGTCAGGGCAAACAAGAGGAAACATGGTTCATCGTCTGAGCACTTTCCCATCTGGACCGGACGACTCGTGGTGGGCCCGCCACATAACCTTGGACAGCCTTACGGAAGGGCGTTGTTGGCGCGGCTTGATTCACGTGGGCGCATTCTTGGCTGTTTGCACGCCAATGGGTTATCCTCCCGAGTCACCAAGCGCAGGCCAAGAGACTGAAAGCTTTCGCCGTGGGGACAGTCGATGGATGGGAAAAGCATCAACAAACACCACTGCAAGAGATGAGAGCGAAGATAAGCTACACGTGCCCGCCCACAACATGGAACGTGCAGTCGTCGTGTCATGTGATTGGAGGGTATTTCCCGGGTGGGAACGGGCCGAGTTTTCCCTATGATTGGTCCGGTAGTAAAGTAGGCCGGCCCAGTCTATATCCAGTTTAGTCGCTTGCCAGTGGCTGCAGGACAAGGAATGAATCAATATGCTGATTGAGAGATAGCACCGATAATCGCAGCCTTGACTGGATTGACTACTGCAACAGGATTAAGGTCACATCCAGCATGCCTCCACCAATAGTCTCTGCCAGTCGCCTCCAAACTCGGATATAAAGCACGAGGGACGGGCTGTTCGCCTTCGTGCCGACTTTTCCTGACCACAAAGGCAAGCCTTCTGCAAAGGTTTCGCGCGACTCTCTATCGCTGCGCTTGCGGTACTCTAGCAATATGTCAGCGTCACCAGACTCCTCACTTGCCCCCAAAGGGGATCTCCAGACCGTCATTCAGGCCAACTCTCATGATGGAGAGACCATCTCCGAGGCGGAAGCCCAGAAGAAGCGCCGCACTCTCTCGGACCTGATCACAATTGTCAGTTTCTGCAGTCTCTTGTCCTACAGACCGTTCATACTGACATAAATCATAGATTGCCAGCGGCTTTGCCTTGATCAGTGATGGATACCAGAACAACTTGATGTAGGCGTTTCCTGTCTAAATGGTCTCAGAAAGCTAACCGCTGGCTAGGACGATGGTAAACGTGCTTCTTGCCAGTCAATACAAGGAGCAGTACACCTCAGCTGTCAAGACTCGAGTCTCCAACGCTCTCTTGGTCGGTGAGGTTATCGGCCAGATTGTTATTGGGTAAGGAACACCACAACAATTCCCAGTCATCCTCCAGCGCTAATCTCACTCAGACTCACCTGTGATTACCTCGGCCGCAAGGCCGCTCTGGTGTTTACAACGGCTATGATCGTGGTGGGAGGAATATTAGCCACCGCATCGAACGGGTACACTATTGACGGAATGTTCTGGATGATGACGGTGGCGCGTGGTATTGTTGGTTTCGGTGAGCGCAGACACATCTAGCAACTCAGCACGGTAGTTGACGTTGGACAGGCACCGGTGGTGAATATCCCGCTTCATCGACCTCAGCATCCGAGGCCGCCAACGACCTGACTCCCAAGCAACGCGGACCGGCATTCATCATGGTGACCAATTTCCCCCTCTCGTTTGGTGGGCCGTTCGCGGTCGCGATCTTCCTGATCGTCCTTTCCGCCTGCCACCAGTCGCACTACAGCACAGTCTGGCGCGTTTGCTTCGGCATTGGCTGTATATGGCCGCTGTCCGTCTTTTACTTCCGCTTCCGGATGATGAACTCCGCCCTCTACCGCCGCGGCGCGATCAAGAAGCACGTACCCTACATCCTTGTGGTCAAATACTACTGGAAATCTCTGATTGGAACCTGCGGAGCCTGGTTCTTGTACGGTATGTAGCCTCTAATTCTTCCAGTCAGAAACAATCACAGCCCCTGACTGATATCTTCATGTTAGACTTTGTCACATTCCCCAATGGCGTCTTCTCCGGCACGATCATCTCCTCCGTCATCAAAGACAGCTCTGTGATGAAGACCGGCGAATGGCAGCTCTTGCTGGGCGTGATCGCTCTTCCCGGCGTCTTCCTCGGCGCCGTTCTGTGCAACCGCGTCGGGCGCAAGAACATCATGATGATCGGCTTCACCGGCTACCTGGTGTTCGGCTTGATCATTGGCTGTGCGTACGATAAGATCACCAAGATCATCCCGCTCTTCGTGATCTTCTACGGATTGATGCAGAGCTCCGGCAATTTCGGTCCAGGGAATATGCTGGGCCTGCTCTCGTCGGAGATGTACGCGACCGGTGTGCGGGGTACGTGCTATGGGATTTCGGCCGCATTTGGCAAGGCGGGCGGTGCGATCGGGACGCAGGTGTTCACACCGATAGAGAATAACTTGGGCAAAAAGTGGACATTTATCATCGCTGCAATCTGCGGTGTGGTCGGGGTGCTGGTGACGTACTTTTTCGTGGAGGATATCTCCGGGGAGGATCTGCGGGTCCGCGATGAGAAGTTCCGTGCTTACTTGGTTGCGCACGGTTGGGATGGAGAGATGGGAGAGGATGATCTTAAGGCAGTTGCAGACGAGGGGATCCCTCCTGCTATGTTTGAAGAAAGCAAGACTGCCCACTAATTTAGCATGAGATATGAGATATGAGCAAAAGTCTATTTGACTACATTGGCGTAGCCGTGATTAATACCATCTGTGAAGCTTGATTCCTGTTCGAGTGCATATTCCAATCCCTGAAATGTCTCAGACCCCCTTCAGCTGTTTTCTCTGTATGCTGCCCTGATCAGATACGCCAGATGTTCGACCTCGTGCTTCACCCACGGCATGGCATGATGATAATCCACCTCGAACAGCTCACTCCGCTTAGGCTCATAATACGTCGCCAGCTGATGTCGGCTCAATGGCAGCACCGGATCTTTCAGACCATGCACGTGTATCGTCGGGATAGAGACAAGCTCCGCGTCGGATTCTGCCCCTGCAACCATCACAGTTAGTCTTTGATCAGAGACCCGTTAGGGGGGAATGAACATACGATGCGCACTCTCCGCCACCATAGGCGCACCAGCCCCCATACACATAACTCCAAATTTCAAGCTCGACCCCGGTGTCGTTGATGTCGTTGACTCTCCGCTCGCAACCCTCCGCTGCTGATCCAGCAATAACCCGCCCGCGGGCCTCGTCCCCTGACTGAACCCCATCACCCCGACCCAAGGCCCACCAGGGTTAACCTGGTCTCGCTCCCGCATCAGCTTCCAGATCCGCTCGACGCCATCCCGACCGGTCATATCGTACCCGCTGCCGTCGGCGAGCTCGGTGCCGGAGCTATTATCCTGCGTGAACCAGGAGCGGAAGGGCTCGTAGCCGCGAAAGGCAGGGAGGACACCGGGCCCCGCGTCGCGGAAGAAGGGTCCGTCGAAGAAGACGAGTTCGAAGTCGGGCTCGAGGAGCTTGGCGAGGTGGCTGCATTGGACTTCGTAGACAGACGCGCGGGAGCCGCCGCCATGGAAGCAGGCTATGCGGGGGCGGTTGGTGGGTTTGGTCATTCTGTGGGGCTGTGGTAGGTTTGTGGTTGTTTCTGTCAAGGCAGTATGTCTCCTCCGCGATGGATGAAGAGAGGGGCGTGAGTTAAGGTGAGAAAGTCAGCGAAAGGAGTGGAGGAGCTAGTTTAGCTGGTGTTGGTGTAATGTCATGTGAGGGGTAGGCGGGATGAATTGGCAGCGGGTCATTACAGAGCATTGGCACTAATGATGTCAGCTTGGATCCTGCAGATATGAATGCTGCACAGCATACAGTCCACAATCTTTTCCTTGGGACTTAATGCAATGATTAAAATGAGGCTAAAGCTCATGTAAATATCTCTCCTTAGAGTGTCAAGCCATAATCGCCGACGTCCGCGGATACCTAGTAGATAAACATACCGCCCAATTCGGCAACCCCCCGCAACCCCCACAACCCCGCACTCCTCCCCTCCGTATCAACAAAACCACCACGTAGTCCACTGGCACCTCAAGTCCTCAACCATCGCAGCATAGCAACCCAAACCACCATGTCCAAACGCATCATCATAACGGGCGGCTCCGGCAAAGCCGGCCAGTTCATCATCGCCCACCTCCTCAGCCAGAACTACACGATCCTGAACCTAGACCTGCACCCGCTGCCCGACCCGCTCGCCGCCCGGGTGCACACCATTCGCGTCGACCTCACTGACACCGGCCAAGTCCACAGTGCCTTCCACTCGCACTTCGCGCTGACCGAGCCCTTCCGCGAACCGCTCCACCAGATCCCTCTCGCAGTGATCCACCTCGCCGGTTACGCGCGCAACATGATCGTCCCCGACAACGAGACGTATCGCGGAAACGTGCTGGCCTTCTACAACGTCCTTGAGGCCGCCTGTCATATGGGCATCCGCAAGATCCTCCTGGCGTCGTCCATCTGTGTCTATGGGGTGGCGTTCGCCGAGGGCGATGTCGATTACGCTTCCTTCCCTGTGGACGAGTCCGTCCCCGCGCAGCCGATGGATGCCTACGCCATCTCGAAGGTGTGTGGGGAGCAGACTGCTGCTGGGTTTGCGAGGCGGTTTCCCGGCACTGACATCTATGTGTATCGGTTTGGGGCGGTGGTGAGTCCGGAGGAGTTCCAGGAGAAGTTCCGGGGGTATGTGGAGCGGCCGGAGGAGTGGAAGGTGCATGGTTGGGCGTATACGGATGCAAGGGATCTTGGGGAAATGGTGGAGAGGGGGTTGGTTGTGGATAGGCTGGGGTTTCAAGTGTTCAATGCGGTCAATGATGAGATGACAAATTTTGAGGAATCGACGAAGGCGTTTTTGGCAAGGGTCTGTCCTGGGGTGCCGGTTGCGAGGGAGTTTGTGGGCAGAGAGGCACCCGTGTCGAATAGGAAGCTGAGGGAGGTGTTGGGATTTGTGCAGCGCGTGCGGTGGCAGGATGAGTATCAGAAGTATGTAGATATCTTTAGATGACTGCCTGTAGATATGGACTAAGTAACTAAAGAGTTATCTTGAAGCATCATAAAGAGTGGACAAGTAGAGAGACGCACAGTGATCAGGTCACCCATGGAAAGGGAAACCAGCGGAGAAAGCAAAAGTCCACAGTCAGGATAATCCACGACGAAGTTCACATGTCTCCTAGAAACAGTCTGGATCCATCATCTCTTCATAAGTCCCATAAAAGATTTCTGTAGAACCACGACCTCCTACATGTGAAGGATCTGCAAGGCAAGCGGGCAAGCCATTCATCTCCTGTTGGAGCGTGTCTTCATCGTCACACTCCTCGGTGAATTCGAAATCGATCAGGATAGCCTTTCCATCGCTGATGAGAAAGTTGTGTCGGTTTGTATCTCCGTGCCGAAGGCCCAAAGCATGTAGCTTAGATAATGTTTCCCTGCAGAGGTCAATATCCTCAGGTCCAGCGTGGCGTGCATCGGGAATTCGTTCAATCAGAAAACCAATGACACGATCATGCTCAGTCAAATGGCCAAGGAACCGAGGCCCGATGCCACGGCCGTCTAGCTGCTGATAGACTGTAGTCTCGTTCTCCATGAAATGCATGTAAAAGTGCCAGGGCTTATACTTGGCAATTACTGTTTCGTCAAACTGTGGGCATTTGGCTTCATGAGTTTCACCATGCAAACGTTCATCCAGCTTAACGTCCATATAGTCGATGAAGGTTTCATGCCAGGTGTTCTCGACGCCGGGAAACTCAGTCAGGTTGATGCATGTAAAGTAGGGGCGACCCTCTTCGTCTTTGGCCACAACACCATCGTTCCAATTTCCAGCAGGAAACCTGGGAAGTACGGTGTACAGAGTTGGAGGAAAGCACATCTCAGCATTCTTGTACGTGCCCGGCTCGACAGTGAGGTATTTGATCTGCTTGCCATCAACCAGAAGACGGAAGTAACTTTCGGTCTTCTTGTCGCAGTAGTTGTTGAGTAACTTGATCTCTGGGGAGTTACTCATTTTTGCACTGGGCACTTTCCTAACTATTCAAAGTTTTATTAGCTTCAACCGGTGGTTGTTGTGATATCTCATACCTTCAAGTTGTCTTATCACCGCCCAAGACAAGACTTTTTGAGTCTTGCTGTCGAATTCTCAAGACTGATGTTGGCTAGTGAAAGTTAGGCAGTGGTAGGATAGGCAGCGTCAACGAGAAGCTGTGAGAAGTTGTAACACATGTGTTCTAGTGAGTGTGAGAAAAAAAGAGTTGTGGGTCTCTTACTCGGATCATATGAATAAATCTGAACCTTTGACCTGACCTTTTCTCTGTTACTTCTGTGTTAAATGCCTTCCTCTACAACTCAACCCCTGGCCTGATCATCAACACCCACAAGCTCATTTATCCACCCAAACATCTATTCCATCTCTTCTTCATCCCACCCAACCTAGCTACATCGCAAACTGCCCAAAAAAGCTTCTTTGACCTACTAGATTCTAATCTATCCAAGATATTCAAAGTAAGTCCGAGAAAGCCAACGCTGATGATCTGTGGTCACTAATGAATCCAAATACAGTCCTGTAGATCCGGAAGCCTTTGTCAAGTCTCAAGGATCCATCCATCTGAACCCAAAAAGTAAGTATTACCTCTTCAAGAAAGCAACTTGCTCTCAAGTCTAACTGAGATACAGTCAGTCAAAATGTGCACCCAGTATTACGTTGAGCACACTTGTGGCTGCCAGAAAGACTCGAAATTTCTTTGATGCTAAGAGCTATTTGCTCTTTTGCATGTTGGTACAGTCTGCAAGTGCACCTTTGATTGTCTTGGCTCGATTCTTCATGTGGTCCTAAGCACCACCTGGCATGCATACTTTCCATATCCGTGTGTTGGTCGACCAGCTTAAGGAATGTCTACGCTTGATGCAGGGACCACTTTGTCCTGAAGAACAGGTCCGGACGTCAAGGGCCTAGCGCAAACCATGGCTATGAAGTGCCAAATCTGGTTTAAGCTCCACCATCGGTTTACTTGGATAACGCGGGTCTAATTTCCACCTTGAGTATGGGAAGGTCTCCGCCTCGACAGTGGATGCTCGGATTTAGCGATGATTGGTGCTGGGCTGCGCTGGTAGCTGAGTCAGCGGCATGAGTCAGCGGGCCGCTGGCGGGCCTGTTTCTGCCTCGGACCTCTCACACTCGCACACCGAGTCTGCATCCCACTCAATCTCTCGGCCATCCTATTCATCCTACCCCTTTATCCCCGAGCTTGGTATGGCTCCGGACGTTTTCCGTTGATCTCAATTGGTCCCTTGTTGTTCCAGACAGACCCTTGAGCCCTCATAAGTTCATGCAGATGTCCACCTCCACTCCATCCTCGGATGGTGGTGAGCGTGCCCCCTCGGCGCCCCCTTTGCGCCGCACGGCCCGGGCCTGTGACTCGTGTCACCGGAGAAAAGTAAATATCCATCCTCTTGCTGCTACTTGGGTAACCTGCCTGACCGCTCTTCAGATCCAGTGTGATCCATCCATCCCATGCAACTGGTGCCGCCACCATGATCTGGACTGCACTTTCAATAGGCCCATAGGGGGTAGTAAGCGCAAGAGAGCCACCAATGAGCCGAACCCCATGACTCAGTATGTATCGTGCGATGCGGATCATTTCCAAGTCGTCTAACATCCTGCTAGCCCGCCCCGACAGCAGCCTCCACCCGGGGAAGACCTCGAGGACCGGGTATTGAAGCTGGAGCAGCTTCTGGTGCGATCTATGCCGACCAATGAGCACCAACGTAATTGTACCTCGCTGATCTCCCAAGGGTCCTGGCCATCGGACCCGGCCGCTTGTTTCGGCCCCCCACAGACGTCGGCCAATGGTCCCTCAGCCAGCGACTACATGCCTCGTTCCAACAGTGGTCTGTGCTTCGGCAAGATACACTTCGCAGGTCACTATGTGGGCGACTTAAACTCGTACAATGGTATTCCAAGCCTCTCGCTTGACGGTCAAGAATGGGTGCAGTCACGTACCGGCGAAGACCAGAGATTCAACACCCTTCGGCCCTCCCAGCCTCAACGACTGACACCACAGCCCCCCACTTCCTTCTCACAGACACTGCATGGCTATACGGGTGTCCCAGATCTTCCGGAGCGATCCGTCGTAGATCAATATGTCCAGCAGTACTTTTCTTCTTTCATCCGATTCATTTTTCCTCTTATTGACTCCTTACTATTCAAAGAGACTGTCGACCTCGCCTATTCATCATGCTCCGGGCCTCCACCGGTGGAAATGATTAGCGCCAAAACGTGTGTGATGACATTCCTAGCACTTATGTCAATGATCCTCCGGCCTCAAGATAACCTCCCTGCGGTGGACGCGGACATCTATGCGGTCAAAGCACAGAACCTTTTGCCTCAAATCATGAACAACGTCAGCCTGTCTACCTTTCAAACAATGTTAATGCTGGTCAGTTTACACTTCCTGTGCGGTTTGGAATCTCCCGAATAAAGATTACAAAGCACACTGACACGTCAAGACCATGAATCGAGTCTTCTCTGGTCAACTTCAAGCTGCCAATCAATGTCACGCCATGGGTTGCCGCGTCATGTTTTCTTTAGGAGCCCAGCTTTTGCCCAACGAGCGACCGGCTCCCCCGTCACCACACGATGTCGAGGATCGAGTTTGGCGTTATCACAAACAGCTGCGGAACCTGTTCTGGCTTTGCTATAGCCATGACAAGGAAATCTGTCTCCGATCGGGTCAGCCGCCGATCATCGATGACGAACACTGCAACCTCTCTCTTCCCGCCAATTACATGCAGATACAATATCTCGAAGACGAAGGTGCCGACAGATCCATCTTTGATTACATAGGTATCCCTCACTCTCCGGTCGACCTAAGAATGACTGTGATCAAGTCAAAGGCATACCGGGCACTGTACTCCTCCAAGTCCCTGCTCAAATCCGATGCCCAGCTGTTGCAGGACATTCGGGAGCTCGACGACGAGCTGGAGCGTTGGCGCATGGACGTTCCGCCCAAATTCCGCCCATCCTTAGGGCATTCCTTCGAAAGTCATGAGAATCCCTTTCTTCGCATGCAAGCTATAGTCTCTCGGCTGGAATACCACTATCTGATGGTGACGATTCATCGAGCGACGGGCCGCTGTCAATCCTGGGCAAATACCGACACTGGGGTCATGGAGGGAATAAACACGAGCATGCTACTTGCGGTAGAAGCAAGTCGCTCCACCTTGTTGTTTCTGCGTCCAACTATCGATTCAATATTCCCTGAGGCATTCTGGTGAGTTCCTTTGTCTTGCTTCCCATATACTATACTCGCAACCGTCAATTGACTCTTTACACTGACCATCGACAGGATGATCACTTTTTACCCTATGTCTGCTATTCTCACAATATTTTGCAACATCCTGCTATTCCCACTCGACCCGCGTGCGGAGGAAGACCTTAAACTTCTTGGCTCAGTCCCCGACCTCATCAAGGGCTTTCGTCTACAACGCCTGAAAGACAACGAAGCGGCACATATGACAATGGTGGCAGACTTCGTGGCCGAACTCACACGCTTGGGAAATTGCGCTATCCGTAAAGCCCGACATAGTGTGTCGCCAAGATAAAAGTTACGTTCTTGCCTTGTACATATTGATGATTTGGACATACGATAGATACCCATACGGTGACACGCTTTAGCCAGTCAATTGCGCTTAGATGACTCAATGGTTTATTTCATAGCAAAAGAGTCAAGATCAAGGTCGCTCTGGTAGACTTTGCCTAGGATCTATACAAGTATTGAGTCATATAGACGGGACTAAAGTGCCGACGCCAATGGAACGCCGATATATAATGAATCACCCGAAATGAGTCACGATGGCTGTGTCTGGGTTGGTACAATGTCGAAAACCACGCAAGTACTCATCGACACTTGATTGTGCTACTAGCAAGAGTGTTTCAAACACTCACATCGACGTCATTTACTCACGCTAAGTAACGACTAAACAGTAATCAACACTTAACGCTGTCGAGGTCGACAACCATAATGATAAGAAGATTCATTGGGCGCTTATCGGACGCTACCACGTGATCTGCACCCGACGGATGACATAAGCCGCGCACGGGAAAGTTTCCCCTCCACCCCGCCGATAAGTCCAATCTTTTGTCATTCAGCATCGTCACCACGCGACCTTTCTCCTCGATCCCTCCATACCAATCGCCATCATGACGGACGCTGTCGTTGAAGCGACGGCCAAGCTTCAGCTCGATGAAGAGACCGGCGAGATGGTCTCCAAGGGAGAGCTGAAGAAGCGGTTGCAGAAGCGTGCCAAAAAGGCGGCGAAGGCGGCCAACGCGGCCGCTGCTCCCAAGCAGGCCGCGGCCACCTCCAAGCCTGCGGCCGCCCCCAAGCCCGAGGAGGAGCAGATCGACCCGGATGCCATGTTCAAGCAGGGCTTCCTGGCCGCGGTCTACAAGGAGCGGTCTGTTGTGCCGTTGACGCGCTTTCCCCCGGAGCCCAATGGATACCTGCACCTGGGTCACGCGAAGGCGATCGCTGTCAACTTTGGTTTCGCTAGACATTATGGTGGAAAGACGGTATGTTCGATTTTGGATTGGAATGGGGATGCTGCTAACGATTGCGAAGATTCTTAGGTATTCCTCCCGTCGTGCCCGACTCGAGTGAGCAACGCGACTAATGATTAGATTTGATGATACCAACCCGGAGGCTGAGGAGGAGAAATACTTTGTGGCTATTGAGGAGATCATTCAGTGGCTAGGTATGAGGCGCGCATTGAGGTGGTGAATTGTGTGTGCTGACAGGGTCGATTCACAGGCTTCAAGCCCGCCGCTATCACCCACTCGAGCGACAACTTCCAGAAGCTCTACGACCAGGCTGAGAAGTTGATTACCATGGGCAGAGCCTACGTTTGCCACTGCAGCGACACCGAGATTAAGCTCCAGCGTGGAGGAGAGAACCACGGCCCCAGATACCGCTGCAAGCACGCCGAGCAGGATGTCGAGACAAACCTCCAGAAGTTCCGGGATATGAAGGCTGGCAAATACGAGCCCCAGACCGCTTTCTTGCGCATGCTTCAGGATATTGAGGACCCCAACCCTCAGATGTGGGATCTGGCCGCATACCGCATTCTCAAGCAGGAGCACTTCCGCACCAAGAACGAGTGGTGCATTTACCCCACCTACGATTTCGTATGTAAGGTCTAGCATGCTTGTTGATGCTTGCTAACACTGCACTAGGCACACTGTCTGTGTGATAGCTTTGAGAACATTACGCACAGTCTGTGCACGACCGAGTTCCAGCTTTCCCGCACTTCCTACGAGTGGCTGAACAGCACCCTGGGCGTCTACGAGCCCATGCAGCGCGAATACGGTCGCCTCAATGTCAGTGGTACCGTCATGTCGAAACGTAAGCTGAAGAAGCTGGTGGACGACGGATACGTCCGCGGCTGGGATGATCCTCGCCTGTACACGCTGATTGCTCTGCGCCGCCGTGGTGTGCCCCCTGAGGCGATCCTCTCCTTCATCAACGAACTCGGTGTGACGACTGCTCTCAGTCTGATCAAGATCTCGCGCTTCGAGCAGACGGTTCGGACATACCTCGAGAGCCGTGTTCCCCGGTTGATGCTTGTGGTCGACCCTGTTCCAGTGGT
This sequence comes from Aspergillus japonicus CBS 114.51, assembly GCF_003184785.1. Lineage (NCBI taxonomy): Eukaryota > Fungi > Ascomycota > Eurotiomycetes > Eurotiales > Aspergillaceae > Aspergillus > Aspergillus japonicus. The sequence goes on from NW_020291705.1 coordinate 70,130, forward strand.
CATTGAGGACTTTGAGACGGTTGAGGATGGCCAGCTCAACTGCGATATTCCTTTCTCTCCCAAGAACCCTGCTATGGGCACTCACGAGATTCGCCTGACCAAGACGATCTACATCGATCGGTCCGATTTCCGCGAGGAGGATGCCAAGGGCTACTTCCGTCTGGCCCCCGGCAAGAGCGTCGGTCTCTGGCGCGCACCCTACCCCGTCAAGGCCACCACCTTCACCAAGGACGCTGAAGGTAAGGTCACTGAGATTCGGGCTGTTTGGGATAAGGAGGGCGGCAAGCCCAAGACCTACATTCAGTGGGTCCCAGATAACTCGCGCAAGGTGGAGGTCCGTATCCACGACCCGCTCTTCAAGTCGGAGGACCCCGGCGCTGCCGAGGGTGGCTTCTTGAACGATATCAACCCCAACAGTGAGACCATCTACAAGGATGCTCTGATTGAGGCGGGCTTCGATGAGGTCCGTCGGAGGGCTCCTTGGCCGGAGGCTGCCGGCGAGAAGGAGAAGGGCAAGAGTGGACCGGAGAGTGTCCGTTTCCAGGGCATGCGTGTGGCCTACTTCGTGAGTGACTCTTTCATGATTGCTGGATTATTTTTCGCTAATTTTATCCTAGGCTGTCGATTCGGATTCCACGGAAGACCGCGTCGTGCTGAACCGCATCGTGTCTCTGAAGCAGGATGTTGGGCGCAACTAGATGCTGGGAAGCATGCTTGAGAATGTGATAGACATGCGGAAGCGGCGCTGCCCGATGTTCTTCAGGTGCAAGATTACGGAACTGCATGACCCTGATAGCCGTCTATAGTACCTGCATGGGTAGTTCGGCGCTAGTTGTCACCCTGCAGAAATGTGGGCGCATGACTGGGTGAGAAGCTTGGTCTGTAGAATGGTGTGTTTTTAGCGTGATGATTCTTATGCAGAGTTGAGGAGTGCCAAGGTGTTGTTGATAAGGTACCATGCAGGATTTAGATAGTCATAAATGAAGTTATAAATGAATTGGCAGGGAGTTATATCAGCCTGTGCTATACATTCTTAATCTCACAATTCCGCCGGCTCCCGAGTGAGGTAACATCGTCCCGAGTCCCTTGCCCTCTTAGCTGCAGCATTGCTCAAGGGGAACGTGGGTGTTATCATTTCCCCTCACTGGTCCAACTCTCACTTTCGCAACCACAAGCACTTCCCCTCTCATCTGCCATCATGAGACACTGCTTCTCTGGAAGCACATTTAAACCACCGTGAGGGCTGCTATCTAGAACTCAGATCAACGAAGCACACACCAAGACCGCCATTCCACAAGATGCGAACTCCCCCACTTTCCACGGTCGCATTGCTCGTGCAGACGGCGCTCGCAGTCACCATCAACGAGATCACTGGGGACCGGTACATCTCTCCATATGCCGGTACTCAGGTCACTGGTCTGGAGGGTCTGGTGACTGCCAAAGGTTCCTCTGGGTTCTACCTGCGCTCCACCAGTCCCGACTCTGACGACAAGACCTCGAACTCAGTCTATGTCTATGGAAGCAGCGTGACCAAGAGCGTCACCGTGGGAGACATCGTCACCCTTAGCGGCAAGGTCACCGAGTATCGGTCCACGTCAAGCTATGTCTACCTGACCGAGATCGAGTCCGCGACCGACATCACGGTGGTCTCAAGCGGCAACACGGTGACTCCCATTGTGATCGGTGGGAAGGGACGGAGCCCTCCCACAGAGCAGTTCACATCGCTCGACAACGGGGACCCGTTCAGCCTGCCAGGAAACAGCAGCCAGCTCTCGACGGCCAATCCGGTCTTGGATACCACCGCTTACGGGATGGACTTCTGGCAGAGTCTCAGTGCAGAGTTTGTTAGCTTGTCGGGACTGACAGCCATCTCGAAGGCCAATTCGTACGGCGATACTTGGGTCATCGGGGATTGGGCGGTATCGGGGAAGAATGAACGTGGAGGGTTGACGATGACTGCTAATGGTAGGTTGCTCCGAGCCCTTCATCAAGAGCTTTTATCACTGACTCGTGTGTCGTTAGACTCTAACCCCGAAGCACTCTTCATCGGCTCGCCTCTTGATGGAAGCAAGAACCCGACCGATGTCAAGTTGGGAGATACACTCGGGGATATCACTGGAATCATCACTCAAGCGTACGGCTATTACGCCCTACTACCGTCGACCGCGTTGTCCGTAACAGCCTCGAACGCGACCGAAGCACCCAAGACGTCGTTGGTCTCGAACAAAAAATGCAAAATCACCTTTGGCGATTACAATGTGGACAACCTGGGGCCGGACTCATCGACGCTCCCTGGCGTCGCTGGCCATATCGCAAATCAGCTGCAAAGCCCAGATATCGTCTTTCTCCAAGAGATTCAGGATAATGATGGTTCGACAAATGACGGTGGTATGTGCTCCCTATCTCGCTTGGATGAAATCCTGGCGCTCATTCTTGCTCAGTGGTATCGGCCAATGTGACACTCTCAACGTTGGTCAGCTCGATCGCGGAGCAGGGCGGTGTTCAGTATGAATTCTTTGACATCGATCCGGTCGACGGCACCAACGGCGGCGAAAGTGGTGGCAATATCCGATGCGCTTACCTGTACAATCCTGAGGTCGTGCGGCTGCGCGACGCTAACCCAGGCACCAGCACGACGGGCACGACTGTTAAATCCGGAGGCACGTTGAGCTACAACCCGGGGTTGATTGATCCCACAAACGAGGCCTGGGATGCGAGTCGGAAGCCCCTGGTGGCGCAGTGGGAGAGGGCGGATGGGAGGAACACGTTCTACACCATCAACGTGCACCTGTCCTCCAAGTACGGCAGCACGTCTCTGGAAGGCGACCTCCGGCCACCTGTCAACGGTGCTGTGGAGAAGCGAGCTTCGCAGCTTAGTGTGATTGCGGTAAGTCTCGGTGAAATTGCCATGTTCCCCCCGAAGCTAGTTGACACTAATCATCTTGGTGCAACTAGGACTTTGTGAGCTCTCTTTTCGCGGAGGTGGCCGACGCTAGAGTCATTGTGGCCGGAGATTACAATGAGTATTCGTTCACGGACATTTTCGACGTGTTCACAGAGGTGGGCCTGCAGGAGATCGATGAAGTCGCTGGCCTTGCGGCAACGGAGCGATACACCTACCTATATGACCAGAACAGTGAGCAGCTGGATCACATGTTTATCAGTTCGGCACTGGCCACAGGCGCAAAGGTGGAACATGTCCACGTGAACACCTGGGTCTCAACCGCAGACCAGAGTTCCGATCATGATGCGACAGTAGCCCAAATGAACGTTTGCCAATAAATGGCGACAGCCTACCAATATACTAGCGGACTAGCGAAATCAAGGACGGCTAGATCGCATTCTCTCGTGTTCTCATCTCCACTAATCTAACTGTTACGTGATAAGATCCGTGCATTCTCAGCTGTAATCACCAGCGTTCACGCCAATTATTGCCGAGATGGGCCTGGTAGATGATTCCCGGGACAAGCATCGGCTGGGGTTGCGACTCTGCGAATGCGACAAACCATCTGGAAGGAGAGGATCCGAAGCATGGCAGGATTCTGGTAGCGAGGGCCACAACAAACCTTTCCACGTGGGCGGGCCTGGGCCGCGGTTTGCCTGGGTGGTGCGCTGGAGTTTTGGATGGAGGGAAATTTTTCTACCCGAGCGCTCGGGCACGCGAAGGCTCCACTGCAAGCATGGAATCCCGATCGATAGTCAATCTTGAATCAGTCCGTCTGTAGCCGGCAAACCAATCAGCGGTTAGAGGGCCTGCTTCGGCCGATGGGACAGTGGGTCTCAGTGTCGCGACCACTGGTGAGGGGAGAGGGTCTGTAACGCCCGTTTTCCATGGTTCAAGCCTTTCGAGACGGAAGCCAGGCACTTTTTTTGATCTCTGCCCCGAAGCGAACGTCATTTCGGCCACGCCGTGTTTGAGATGATAAAGAAAATGTCTTCCCCGGCCCAGCGCGGCAGTCTGGGATTCTGGAATTCTCACCCCTGCTCACCACCATGGCCGAAGATCGCAGCTTAGCCGTGCGTGCGGTTGCCGCGGTCTTCCTGGCCCTGGCAACCATCACGACCGTCCTACGATGCTATGTGCGCTTTCGGATCGTCAAGGCTTTTGGCTGGGACGATGGAATTATGGTTTTGGCCTACATCTTCTATGTCTTTTTCTCCGCATGTATGATTGGTGGTAGTCTTTGGGGGACGGGCAAACACCTCGACCAACTGGATAACCACCATCGAGTGACCGCCATGAAGGTATGTCGTCTGTGAAAAACGCACCACGCAGGATACTCGATGCTGACTGAGTTGCTCTAGTATTGGTTCTATTGCGACATCGGCTACGCGATTGGCTCCATCTTGTGCAAAATCTCCGTATCCATCTTCATTCTACGCATCACCATCCACCGAGTTCACCGAATCGTCATCGGGGTCGTCGTCGGCCTTGTCGTCGCTGCTGGGTTTGCGTTCTTCGTAATCCTCCTCACACAATGCAAGCCGATGGCCTTTTGGTACCTTCGTCTTAGCACTGAGGAGGTCGGCAAGGGCACTTGCATATCCACACACGTTGCGATGGATGCGCTCTATGCCTTCAGTGCAACGTCGGCTGTGTTCGACATGACGATCGCGGTTCTGCCTATCCTTCTGGTTCGGAAGCTGAAGATGCAAAGTGATGTGAAGATTGCGGTGGCTGGCCTGCTCAGCATGGCCTGCGTGTATGAAATCCGGTTCCGTTTGTCAGACACCTGCTAATTCCAACCAGGGCATCCGTCGCTGTCATTGTCCGCATCCCGTACATCCCGACGCTCCTCAAGACCGACTTCCTGTACGAAACCACCCCGGTCGCCATCTGGTCGAACATCGAGACCGGCCTGGGGATCTTCGCCGGCAGTATGGCCACCCTCCGCCCCCTGCTGCGCAAGTTCCGCCCGTCAACCTACCAGAACACCTGGCCCAGCTCCTCGCGCGGCAAGCGCAGCAAGTCGATGCCGCTGCAGTCGAGCCAGCGGCAGGACTCGGACCGCATCCCCTTGGAAGATCGTTTGTACGGCACCACCTTTTTCACCGTCGAAGCGGGTAATGATCGGTATTCTTCCACAGGGCTGGACCAGGTTCCGATATTGCCGAAGCAGACATACATGCCGCAGATTAGCGTGAAGCGGGAGGTCCATGTGACGACTGTTTAGGCCAGACGAGACGAAGTCGGAGGTCGGAGGGCCGTGAACACACGCACAGCAAGGACCGCAATCTAGTCCTGCTCGGTCGAGCCATATAGGACAGTCACCCATTACTGAGATCTATGAGGAGATTATTCTCAGAATGGTCATGGGCAACCCGCCAACCACGCATGAAGCGACTGGTCGGGACCACGCCGTGTCATTAGACACTGCAGCAGCAAAAGACCGCTCAACTGGGGCCTTGGCGAATGTTCGAGAGATCTCGCAGTCGGAGCAATGGACCCATGGGCGAGTATGAGGACAGTGCGAAAGTTGTTGGTCGAGGACTAGCAATTTCTGCAACCATCTCACCCAGCGCATCAGCTACCACATCCCACGGCCGGTGTAACCCCCCAAGGTCAACAACACCACAATAAACTATACCCCGATCGACTGCCTCCGGTCGCATCGATGACATGACTATATAGAATATAATGTTTACTTTGTCTATCCGTGCTTTATGCCGTCCCACACCCCAACTCAATATCCGAAAATAAGCTGCGACCAGACATCTTCAATTTCCCACGGTGTATAGATCAGATAAGATGCGATCGGCATGAGCTACTGAACGAAGTGGACACCTGCCCTTGGATCGAAGCTAGAGTTGAGCATCCGACGTGGGAAAAGCGATCAGCGCGCGAATGGGGTTGTGGGCGATCGGCAGCTGAAGTTGCCGAAAGGGGAACGCGAAAAGAAAATTTCGACATTCTTCATGCACCTCTTTTTCCACCCGATGTGTCCACAGCTGCGTCCATGCTTGATAGTGAGTATCAGAATTCGAGCATAAGTCATAACCACGGCCTGTCTGCGGATGACGCCCGCTGGCCAGGGTTTGTCGAAACACCCTCAGCGGGCCCAGTGTACCAACAAGGCCCATACTTACACCTTCTCAAGCACTATTTCAACCAAGATGTTCAAGCGCTTTTTAGACATTATCCTTGAAGTACTTTGTGAACATATCTCAAGTACTCCTTAAACAACTTTCTAAGCACTTTTGCTGTTAGGCTCATGTGACCATATTGGATAGTCAATCTATTAAGAAATGCAACCATCTTCTGCCACATGTATTTCACTGTATGTTGCACATTTCCAAAGACCATGCAGAACATTTGATCCCGAAGCAAGTATCCATATACTGAATGCAAACCGGGAGAACACCTCCTCCTTTCAACTTCCCAGTAACCTCAGGCCTGAGTACTACAATATACCGTCCCGGGGGAGAACCCCCGGATCCCCCTTCCTTTCAGCTCCCCAGCAACATCAACCTCATTCCCGACCCCAATCCACAGCCAGAGCAAAGCTGTGGTGAGAGCCTTCCTTCCAAGATGGCACTGTGTACTGCATACTTCTCCTATTAGCAAGTAGAGCCCACATCACGTGACCACACATGGGGAAGCCAACCAAACCACTACCTAAATATAGCAAAAGACTCAGCCAATAAGCCTTCGTCACACTTGGACACCTCAGGCAGCACGATGCAGGTCTCATCAAACAGCCGAGGTCAAACAAAAAGTGCATACTATCGAATAACCATTCTCGCTCGTGCATAAAACTCCCATTACAATACACAATCCGCAACAAACTCAGCATCTTACCCCTAACCCTTCCCCGGATAACCCGGGCCCCGAGCCCCTTTCCCTCACCCAATCCCGCTCTCCAAGCCCCCCCTATCCCCCCCTATCCATAAGTAAGACAAGCACTAAATCGAGCCATGCCCCGCCGTCTCAAACGGCAACCCCAAACACACCACCCCAACGACCACCCACAGCGCCGCCGACGCATAGATCGGGGCCGGGGTGAACCCCGTCTGCGAGGCGATGAGACTCGCGCACAGCCCGCCGAAGCGCAGCAGGCTCGCCGCCGTGCCGGTGCCGGTGCCGCGGTGAGGCGCGGGGAAGGATTCCGGGGTGAAGGCGTACATGATTGCGTATTCTGCCGTGGTTCATTAGCAGGAGTGTTACACGTGATGGAGGAGGTAGGGCTGAGCTCTGCTGGGCCAAGCACGAAAGGAGGGACCGCACCAAAATTCCCCAACATGCCCGTGACGCACGCGAACGCCAACGAGGACGTCGGGTTGCTGACGCCCACGTAGGCGAACAGGAACACCCCCGTGACGACGGACGAGAGGCCCATCATCCATCTGCGGCCGAAGATCGTGGTGACCAGGTATGCCGCGGACAGGGGGCCGACGACGCCGACGGCGGATTCGATGCAGTAGTTGCGGTAGGTGGTTGTTAGCGAGGCCGAGGAGGCGAATTTCGTGGCTAGGTAGGAGGGCAGGAAGTTGAAGTAGAGCGGGTAGGCGATTCCTGCATTTATTCTCGGGTTAATATAGTTGGGGGAGGGGGTGGACTGGACGGTAAGGGTGCACGAACCGATGGTCAGCCAGATTCCCCAGATGATCACGGTGTGTCTGCTCAGCAACTTGGTGGCGAAGAGGGCGCGGTAGTGTTCCCCCTTGAAGTCTTTCATGTTCTCCCGGAGGATTTCGGTCGTCGAGAGGGCGGCCGACGTCGTGGTTGGTATGCCGAGTCGGGCGTCGATGTCCTGCAGCATGCTCAGGGTCAACGGCGGCGGTTTGCCGTTCTCCTTCGCGACGTGGTTGACGGCGTCCACGGCGGCTTGGTCGCGGCCCTTGGAGAGGAGGTATCGCGGGGTCTCGGGGAGTTTGAACACGAAGGTGCGGATGAGGGTGAAGGCCAGCGAGAGGCTGCCCAGGGTTATGAGTGTGTATCTCCTGCATTGGTACTGCGTTAGCATCATCCTGTCTTCCTATGCCGAGGAAGAGCTCACCAGCCCATATTATCCCCCCGACGACACGTCTCCGGCGTCGAATCCGCCGCACAGCTGAAGTTGGCCAGAAACACCCACGCCACCAGCGAGACAATCAGCTGGCCCAGATTCCACCACGCAGAGAGCGCAGTCAGCAGCCATTGGTGACTGTCCTGTCAGCACAGCACAGCACAGCACACTTTGCACCACAATCAATGATCGAAAAACTCACCTCCCCGGCACAAACTCCAGAAAGATCATACTATCCACCGGCACATTCCCCCCGGCCGCCGTGCCCACCATCGCCCACATCGCGCTGAACCCCACGAAGTTCATCGTCCCCGCTGCACCACACAGGAAGATTCCCGCGATGAGCAACGTGCAGTTGAACGCGGGCTTGCGGCCGATCAGATCGCTGGAAATGCCCCAGAAAGACGCTCCCAGGATCAGGCCGAAGTAGTAGGCGACCGAGCTATAGCTGACCTGCACGATGCCGGGGAATTCGAGTTCGATGGGCGGTTGCACGGCGCTGATGCCTTGGGATGCGAACTGACTTGTCAGTGCATGAAGGAGCTGTACTCGAGGGGGACGTACATTATCCACGATCCATCCAAACCCCGTGACCACGAAGAGTTTCCATTGGAAGCTGTGCACGTTAGTCTCGTGTCGTCTGACGATGAACAGATGAACAGGGAGGCAGCGTACCGCCCCATCCCGATCTCCTCCATGCATCGCCCGACCAGTTCCGACTTGAGCCGGTATGCTTCCGTTGTGGACGTGCCGTAGAACTGCTGCACGTCCGGGTCGTCGAAGATCACGCCTTTCGTCTCGCCCTCAAGGCTGTGGTTGTCAGTCTCATGGCGAGTCTCTCGGATCACGTCTGCGGTCTCTTTCTCCGGCTTGATGCTTTGGCTCTCGCTCTCGAGAAGGGTTCGTTGGACGTCGTCCATGGTGCTGTCTTCAGACTTCTCGGGATGGACGACCATGTTGATCACATATCATCAACGACTGCTCTCTACTCTCTCAAATACTATACCCGCTGAGTTAGGGCTGGCGGTGCATGGACCACCTCCGCATTACGCAGCAACAGCCACGGGGATCTTATCGACGCCCAAGGGTGGGGGGTTGATATCAAGCCTCCACTTCTGAAGGCAGTATAGCACGTCCTTTTATGGTCCCATCCTCCATCTGATTGGCAAGATGGGATGCAGGCGTCTCGAGGTGTGGCGAGAATAACGCAGTAGAAACTTGGTTGGAAGAGTACCGTAAATGACATGGGTTGACCTAGAAGATTTGATAAAGGCTCATATGTACAACTCAAGCTAGGCAGCGAACTACGCCCCAACAGCCGCCACCGGCGCCATCACCTCCATCTTCGCCTTCATCTCCTGCTTGTACCTCTCCGCCCGCCCGTAACTCTCCTTGTACGACGCCGTCACCATCTCCTCGACCGTGATCGGCGGGTACTTGGGGTCCTCGCCCGGCTGCCGGCAGTTGGGCAGACACTCGCACAGGTAATCCGGGTTCCCGCTGAAGAAGAACGGGATGCTGTAGCGCTCCTTGCCGGACTTGTTGATCACCCGGTGGATGTTCGATTTGTATCGGTCGTTGGCCATGCGCATGAACAGGTTGCCCAGGTTGACGACATAGGCGCCGGGCACGGGCTCGACCTTTTTCCGTTAGTATCCTCTAAAACCCTGGCAAGGCCCAGGACAGTGACTTACATCGAGCCATTCGCCGGTCGGCGCGTCCAGAACTTGCAGCCCGTCAACCTCGTCTTGCAGCAGTAATGTAATACAACCAAAGTCGGTGTGTGCGCCAATGCCCCGGTTCAGCTTCTCGTCCGCATCCTTCGGCTGGGCCGGGTAATGCAGGTATCGCATCGTGGCGACCGCTCCGTCGGTCAATGGGTCGAAGTAGTCTTCCGACACGTTGAGCGTCAGCGCCAACGCGCCCAGCACGTCCTTGGCCAGATCGAACACCGCGTGGTAGTATTCCATGGTCGTGCGCTCGAACTCCTCCTTGTCGGGGACCGTAGGCGGCCACTGGTTGGGGCCGCTGTTCAGCTTCTTCTGCACGAAATAGGGATGGTCCTCGGGAATCTCCTCGCCCACGTAGTATCCCTCTTTCAACTCGGGCCCGGTGCCGACTTCGAGCATCTGCGATCGGAGCAACTCGTAGCCACGGTTCCAAGTGTTATGATCTACCGCAACTGTGCATTAGCGCGGGAAAGAAACAAGCGGTGGAAAACTGGGCGCACGTACTCTTGTCAACCAAAACCTTCTCCTCGAGAGGAAGATCGAAGAATCGTTTCGTGCAGCTCATGACGCGCTGCTGGAGCTCGCGCGGTACGCGGTGGCCCGTGATCTGGAAGAAGCCATTGTACAGACAGCATTCGCGAATCTGATCGACGAGCTGTGCCTTTGCAGCACTATCGCCGCCGTAGAACACGGAGAAATCAAGGATTGGAGGGGCGCTGGGAGACATCTTGCTGACTGAGCTGGGAAACACGAGCTTGGATGGGTGAGGGGTTGATTGCCATTGTCCAGTGAATATATCCTTTATCGCGGGCTTTATCGCTCATTGAGGGGGTCACTATCGTGGAGGATAGTCGGAACGAATACCGAGGGGTTTGGAGCGAGCAGTTCAGCAGCGGACAAGAGTGGGGGATGCGAAGAATGGGGAACAAACAGGCCAGACCACCGTCTGCGATAAGACTGATAACATGGATGCGGGGAAAGTCGAAATGGGATTAGTCGGTTATCAAGAAGAATATCGATAGGCAGGGTGGGTTACACCACAGATGCAAGGGAGATACCACTATTGGATATATCACCTCGCCGCCTCGTCCCAGCCATCGCAAGGGGGCGTGGTGTAACTCCCATTGCCAGCATCATGTCATCCATCGACAAGCCCAAGAAAGGTGCGCCTCTGCCATCAGAGTCCGAGATGAAGACCGGCCAGAATGAGGTCTACATTGACCACGAAGCCGAGAGATCAGTTGGTATGTCGATCGCTGCGCTGCGAGACCAGCCCTAACCGGTCGCAGTGCGGAAGGTGGACATATTCGTGCTTCCCCTGCTCTGTTTAGTGAGTATGCGGACCATCATACCAGACTGCTAGACACTGAACTTGATAGATGTATTTCTTCGATTGCATGGATCGGGTAAGATTAACCCCAATGTTGAATAGGGCAGATGTTAACCGTAGCAGAGCAACCTGGCCAATGCGAAAACCGACGGACTCGACGAGGATATTCATCTCAAGGGCAATGACTATTCGCTGCTCGTGCTCCTCTTCTACATCCCCTTTGGACTTTTCGACCTGCCATGGAATCTCCTCCTCAAGCGTTACTCCGGTCGCATCACGCTGTCATTCAGTAGGTTCAGTCATTGGCACGATCCGGATCAAAGCTGACCCAGACAGTGACCGTCGTATGGGGAATCCTAGCTCTGTGCCAATGTGCAGTCAAGAGCTTCGGCAGCATGATCGCCGTGCGGATGATCTTGGGGTAAGCGACCGGCCCAAACATACAGGTCCAGGTGCTGTGCTGATTGTCTCAGTGTCTTTGAAGCAGGCTTCTTCGCCGGTGCAGCCTTCTACCTAACTCTGTTCTACACCCGCGACCAGATGGGCTTCCGTCTGGCTATCATACAGTGCTTTGCCGTCCTTGCTTCGGCTTTCAGTGGACTCATCTCGTTCGGGGTGTTTCAGATCAACGACCCTGCCGTCAAAGGATGGCAGTGGCTGTTCATCATCGAAGGCAGCATGACTTTCTTGACCGGCATTGTCTCGTTCTTCTGTCTGCCCGACGGACCGCAAAAAGCCTGGTTCTTGTCGGAGCGAGAACGAGCAGCCGCAACAGCCCGAATCCTCCGCGACACCTCGGCTGAGGTTGAAACAGGGCTGAATCTCAAGACTGCGTTTCAGATGTTCTCCGACTGGAAGTTCCTGGTCTGGTGTGTGGTCTGCTTCACATATCCAGTAGCTTATGCGACAGCCATGAATTTCTTCCCCCTGGTAAGCCGCAACCGCAGGCTCATGAGCTCGAGGAATGACGCTGACCGTCCAGATCGTCGGACGTCTTGGTTATTCGACCGTCAAAACCAACCTCTGGACTGTTGCGCCGAGTCTTGTAGGTGCAGTCGTGCTGCTTTGCGTCGCATGGTCATCGGACTACTTTCGCGAGCGAGGATTCCACACGGTCTTCTCGTTGGTCCTGTCGCTGATCGGGATGATCATCCTGGCAACCATTGACGTGCTGAATAACAAAGCTGTGGCGTACTTTGCCTGTTTCCTGATGGCAGCGGGAGCCTACATCCCCTCGTGTCTGGTTCATGCCTGGCACAACAACAATAACGTGCACGAAAGCTCCCGCGCGGCCAATACAGGCTTCCTGGTCGGGTTGGGAAATTTGGCCGGAGTGCTGAGCGCAGCAACTTTCCGCACGGAATATGCCCCTAAGTAGGTTCCTTGACACCCTCAGCAGTACCAAGCTAATCGTGATAGATATATCCCTACTCTCGTGGCGACGTGTTGCTGTAACGGGGTGGCCATCGTGGTGATAACGGCGTTAAGCGTGTATTTCAGGCTTGAGAATCGGCGACGAGACCGAAGCCAAGGCGTGCGACGGCGAGCAGAGGCCGTGGAGACTCGGCACTTGGCCGAAGGGGAGCGGAGTCCAGAATGGCGCTATTTTCTATAGTCCGTCAATAGATTGATAAAGTAGACCAGTGAATTTGCTTATCGACCTGATATCAAACCCTGACTCCGTATCTATGCTGATAAGAGGGGAGGATCCGCTGGCTGTCATTCGCGTAGCGCCACCCCCTCTCTTCCCCGCTTATCAATGCGCCATCGTGCATGCATGCACCCATGCATCCGACCTCGCTAGGTATTTAAATCTTCTCAGAGTTGGAGGGAGGGCGGCGATCTGGCTACGCGACCTTTGTGTCTGTTTTTCTTCCGGCTGATAATGGCCCCTCATGAAGTCCCACGTCTGCCACTGGCCCGAGTGCGGCAAAAGTTTCACGCGTGCTGAACATCTGCGACGCCATGCTTTGAACCACGAGCAAGCCCGTCAGGGCTACGTCTGTGAGCGCTGCTCGGTACATTTTCACCGTCCCGATCTTCTCAGTCGCCATCTCCTACGCCATGCCAAGCGAGATGAAGAAGCTGGAGGCCCCGGGTTGGGAGTGCTGGAGACGCGCAAGAGGACGCGCCGGGCTGATAATGGTAATATCGTTGTCCGACCGCCGAAGCGACAGTCCCGAGCCAGCGCTCCACGAAACAACATGCCCGAGTGCTCTGCTTCGGAGTCAGTCGCTTCGATGGAGTTCTCACCGGCCTCCTCGTGCGCGTTATCCGTTACCAGCTCTCACGGGTCGGACCATATCCCTGGGGCGCCAGTATCCCCCCCTCGCTCGACAAGTGATCCGACGACGCTGTCCTTGGATGATACAGATCCACTTCTAGCGCCCATGCTTCCGAATGGACCCTTCGAGCCATACGTTGAGCCTATACCTGGGCAATTTGACGCAGCCGATGGATCCTGGAGCTTCGAACAAGGCTCGATCGAGGACTTCTTCAATCTCGATACAGGTAAGACGTTCTTTGCTGCCTTGCAAGCCAATACTAAGGTCAGATAGCGACCGACTTCAACATGCCGTTTGCCGCGACGAACAACTACAACTGGCTGTTTGATGTGGCTTCTTTGGACGACGCCTTCCCTCCCCTCGATATACCGTTAGAACCGGATCTGCTGGCCTGGACTGTTCCGGACCCTGATCCATCGGCTGTCCTGCTGCAGGCAGCCTCGTTTGTCGAGCGCAGCCCGGATACCTCCCTTGATTGGCTGTGCGGACTGGACACAAACACAGACAATCCTCCAGCACCTCACCTTCCATGTCTCTCAGAAGAAGCCAGTCAGGGTCTGCTCGATTTGGTGGCTCGGAATCCGCCGTCAGGATTGGATGGCAAGCCTACGCCCCTCGATTCAGCCCTTCTCTCTCTGTCAGCGCTCCAGCAGTACTGCGATCTCTTCTTCACGCGGTTCAATGCGACCTATCCACTCATTCATGCGCCCACCTTCGATCCAAACACCGTGGACCCCATTCTCCTGGGCGCGGTCCTCTCCATGGGCGCCACCTACAGCAGCCGCGAGGCTCACCAGCTGGCCGTGGGAATTCATGACTTCTTGCGACCTCAGCTCTTCTGCCATCTCGATTTCTCACCTCAACCACCTTTGTGGATTCTGCAAGCGATGTTGCTGATCGACTGCTTTGGCAAGATGCGGGCGGGTCCCAAGCAACGCGAACGAGCGCAGCTCTTCCATTGTGTGCTGATCAAGCTCATTCGACGCAGCACCTGCTGTACGATCCGCTCGACCGCGTCCCCCGCGTTATCCGACGAGGACCTCGCAAGTAGCTGGCACCAAGCCATGGAGGCCGAGCAGCGGAAGCGGCTGGCCATGCATTGCTTTATGTGGGACGTGCAGCACGCGGTGCTCTTCTCGCAATCACTCTGCATGTCCGCTTTCGAAATCCGCGCCGCTTTACCTTGCGCGTCAGCGCTCTGGAACGCTCCGACCGCAGAAGCCTGGGCGAGAAGCTTTGCCTCGAGCCCTGATTCCGAGCCCTTGTTTCTGACCGTCTTGAAAGGCTATATCACGCCTGCAGCGGTTCCGCGACCGCGACAATTGAACCCGCTGGCGCGACTGGTGGTTCTGCACGGCCTGATGTCCGTGTCGGCAGATCTCAAGCGTCGGGATCAAACGACCCTGCGCGGCGAGGATCCGGATCGCGTGGGAAGCTGGACCCGTCGCATGGGCCGTTCGTACGAGTTATGGAAGGCAGATTTTGATGCGGACGGGCTGGCGATGAAGCTGGGCGATAGTCCACTCGGGTCGTCGGACGGCGCGGGAGTCTTTCATAGCGCGGCGCTGGTGCTGTATCGCGCAGCGCAACTGGCTCTTCAAGCGGAAGTTCTGGATCTCCAGATCGGAGCGGGCGCGACCAGTATTCTTGGTCGGACGGTCACGCAGACTGATCGCGACCGGTCGGCCCGGGCGTTGGGCCACTGGGTGCGTTCGGACTCAGCGATGCAAGCGGCAAAACAAGCCGCGTGGATGGTTCGGGAGGCTGTTTCCGGCCGTCAGGGCAATTGGGAGGCTATGGACGCGTTTCATTTTCCGTGGTGTTTGTACCTCGGAACGTTGGCCTGTTGGGCTGTGCATGGAGGAGGAGTGCACGAGCTGGGAGGGCAGCGCGTGAGTATCGATCTGGCAAGTCTGCTGGTGTCTTTGACCGGAGAGAGAGTAAATGAGGGGCCTCGGTATCAGTATGATATGCGTGGGTTGATTCGGTCAATGGCGCAGCAATTGGCCACAGTTCGCTGGACGGTGGTGCATGAGGCGATGAAGGTGCTGACAGGGTTGGTGGAGGGATGACTTAGCTATCAATTGCCTATCAGTTCAACCCATCAATGAAGCTAACGTGCCCATGCTAGTCAATCAATCTGCCTTCGTAGCCCTATCTTGGCTGACCAGCCTGGCCACTATTGTTATCATCCACTTGTGTGTCAAAGAATCCCCCACTCTTGCCCTCCCACCTTTTGCAGCGGGGTTATGCACGATGATGTAGATCCCACGTCCACGTACTTTGGTAGCTGTCGGGGATCCATGTCTTTTGGGCATTCTTGCTTCGTATTTTGCGTTGTTTGATTGGGGGCAGCTCGCAGCATCACGTGTAGGACAGCTGCTTTTCTTCTCTCCCCTCTGTTCTCCCCATCTTCATTCCTAATTTTGTGGGCTGTTGTTGAATATGAATCTCATGCAATCATGAATGTGTCTCATCCCCTTTATGATTACCTCGTCTCCTCAAATGCCACCTCCACTCTTATCTTCTATCTAAACGGGACGCAGATCGCTCTCCGCGACCCCAATCCTCAGTGGACGTTGCTGGACTTCATCCGTGCCCAGGATGGACTCACTGGAACGAAGCTGGGCTGTGGCGAGGGCGGCTGTGGTGCCTGTACAGTGGTGTTGCAGACACGACATCCTCGCAGTCGACGACTAGTGCACCGGGCAGTAAATGCTTGTCTGTATCCGCTGGTCGGAGGTGGGTACTTTCCAGCTTGAATTTCGACCATGGCTCGTACTGATCGTTCCGTGGAATGTTGCAGTGGTAGGGAAGCATGTTATTACCGTCGAGGGCTTAGGAAATGTTGATCACCCGCACCCTCTGCAAGAACGTCTGGCGAAGCTCCATGGCTCCCAGTAAGGCTGTTTCCGCATTTGTTTAGCCATGACCTAATCATTGCAGGTGCGGGTTTTGTACCCCCGGTATCGTCATGTCGCTGTATGCTGTCATCCGCAACGCGTACGACCCGCAGACCGATACCTTCCAGCTCTCCGAAGATGACATTGAAATGAAAGGCCATCTCGATGGCAACTTGTGTCGGTGCACTGGATACAAACCAATTCTTCAGGCGGCCAAGACATTTGTTCGCGAGGACCTCCAGGCGCGTCTAGAGTCTGTGGTTACCACTACCACGGACAGAACGGACGAAACAGTCGATTTGCCGGTACTTCCGGCCCAGTCATGCGGTCGACCTGGCGGTTGCTGTCGCGATAGCCCTTCATCGTCTTCGTGCTCATCGAGCTCGACTAAGGCCAATTCGTCTCCGCTGACAACGCCAGAGGAGAAAACTCCATCAATCCCACAGTTTGACTTCATTCCGTATGTGCCACGCACGGAGCTGATCTACCCTCCCGGCCTGGCGAGTTTTAAGCCGCAGTTGCTTCATTATGCAGACGATCGGAGAATCTGGGTTCGTCCGGTCACCCTTGGGCAGACCCTGGATGTCTTGGCGCGCTTTCCATCCGCCACGCTGGTCGGGGGTGCGTCCGAGGTTCAAATTGATGTTCGCTTCAAGAACCTTGCGGTCGATGTGTCGATCTTCATCGGGGATATCGAAGAGTTAGCTCAAATCAACCTGGTTGAACATGACAATGGTGCAAAGGAGCTGATAATCGGTGGGAATGCTTCCCTCACTGATGTGGAGGAAGAATGCCAGCGCCTCGCCCCGATCCTGGGTTCTTCCGGCTCAGTACTATCGGCCATGGCTAAGGTGCTGCGGTACTTTGCTGGGCGACAGATCCGCAACGCAGCCTCGCTGGCGGGCAACATTGCCACGGCCTCGCCCATCTCAGACATGAACCCGCTCCTTCTCGCAGTGAACGCCACAGTTGTTGTGCGCACCCACCAGGAAGAGCAAGCCCTGGCCATGGAGGAAATGTTCCTGGGCTATCGTGAAACTGCCCTCCCAAAGGGCAGCCTAATCACTGAAATCCGCGTTCCATTGCCTTCTTCGGCATGTCGCGAGATCACGAAATCATACAAGCAAGCCAAGCGAAAAGATGATGACATCGCCATCGTGACTGCCGCCTTCCGTGTCCGTTTGTCAAGTGACAACACCGTCGAAGATGCTTCTCTCGCGTACGGCGGAATGGCACCGACAACTGTACTCGCCCACAGAGCCAGTGCCACCCTCAAAGGCAAGAAATGGGGAACGCAGGCAGTTCTTGACGCGACGGTGGATGCACTTCTCGCGGACTTTGATCTTGCGTTCAGCGTTCCGGGTGGGATGGCAACTTACCGCCGCACGCTGGCTGTTTCCTTCTTCTTCCGTTTCTGGCAGGAGATTATAGCAGACTATCAACTCGTCGCTCCTATCCCCTCCGACCTGACAGACGAGATCCACCGCAAGATCTCTTACGGTGCCCGGGACGATATCAATCCGCATGAGCAGCGGGTGGTGGGAAAGGCACTCCCTCACCTCTCCGGGCTCAAACATACCACCGGTGAGGCAGAATACCTCGATGACATGCCACCCCAACACCGGCAGTTATTCGGAGCATTGGTTCTCTCGCAACGTGCGCATGCCAAACTTGTTTCCGTTGACTGGACACCCGCCCTTGGGCCAGGACTAGCGAACGGCTACATCGACTACACTAGCATTCCCATCGAAAAGAATCTATGGGGATCGGTGGTACACGATGAACCTTTCTTTGCAATCGATGAAGTGCTGTCGCACGGCCAGCCGATCGGGATGGTGTATGCCGAGACGGCTATTCAGGCTCAGACAGCTGCAAAAGCCGTCAAGGTCGAATATGAAGATCTCCCGGCTATTATCACGATTGATGAAGCGATCGCAGCAAAGAGTTTCTTCCCACATGGCAAAGAACTGCGGAAGGGGGCGCCGCCGGAGAAAATGGACGACGTACTCCGCGGATGCGACAAAACCTTTTCCGGTATAACACGGATAGGGGGTCAGGAGCATTTCTATCTCGAGACGAATGCTGCAATGGCGATCCCCAGCACAGAGGATGGTGGGATGGAAATCTGGTCGTCAACGCAGAATACGTATGTTGGCCAGCCCACTCACACCCTTCCGCAAAACGTCCGATGAGCATGCTAACATTGTTCTAGTATGGAAACTCAGGATTTTGTCAGTCAAGTAACAGAAGTTCCTGCCAATCGAATCAATGCACGAGTCAAACGAATGGGTGGCGCTTTTGGAGGAAAAGAATCCCGAAGCGTGCAATTAGCTTGCCTGGTAGCCATTGCAGCCAAGAAAACCCGCCGACCGGTGCGAGCGATGCTTCCCCGGGACGAGGACATGATGACTACCGGACAGCGACATCCGGTTCAGTGTCGGTGGAAGGTTGGTGTCACCAATGAAGGAAAGCTTATCGCGTTATCTGCCGACTGTTACAATAACGCAGGCTGGTCCACTGACATGAGTGGGGCGGTGATGGACCGCTGCTGTACGCATCTGGACAATTGCTATGAGATCCCGAATGTGCATATCCGGGGGTGGGTGTGTCGAACCAATACCCATAGCAACACGGCGTTCCGTGGCTTCGGTGCTCCGCAAAGCATGTTTTTCACAGAGACGATTATGAACACGATCGCCGAAGGGCTGAAGATCTCTGTGGATGAGTTGCGGAGACGTAACCTGTATGCTATCGGACAGCGTACACCCTTTCTGCAGCAGATTGATGAAGATTGGCATGTGCCCATGCTTTTAGAACAAGTGCGAAAGGAGGCCAGATATGACGAGCGGAGAGAGCAAATTGCAAGGTTCAATGCCACACATCACTGGCGCAAACGGGGTATCTGCTTGATTCCGAGCAAATTCGGGATATCGTTCGCCACAGCTTTACACCTGAATCAGGCTGCCGCATCAGTCAAGATCTATACTGATGGATCAGTGCTGCTTAACCATGGTGGGACGGAAATGGGTCAAGGCCTGTATACGAAAATGGCGCAGGTGGCGGCGCAGGCTCTTGGGATCCCGTTTGAAAGTGTCTTTACGCAAGATACTTCGTCTTATCAGACGGCCAATGCCTCACCAACAGCCGCGTCCTCGGGCAGCGATCTGAACGGCATGGCAATTCAAGATGCCTGTGACCAGCTGAACGAACGGCTGAAGCCGTACCGGGAGCGATTTGGTCCCGACGCGACGATGGCGCAGATGGCGCACGCAGCGTATCGTGATCGAGTCAATTTAGCGGCCAGCGGATTTTGGAAAATGCCTAAAATCGGCTATCAGTGGGGAAACTATGATGTTGCAACGGTGAAGCCAATGTACTACTATTTCACGCAGGGAGTAGCATGCACTGAAGTCGAGTTGGACTTGCTAACGGGCGATCACACGGTGCTGCGGACGGATATCAAGATGGATGTCGGACGCTCGATCAATCCGGCCATCGACTATGGGCAAATCGAGGGGGCTTTCGTGCAGGGCCAAGGCCTTTTCACAATGGAAGAGAGTCTGTGGACCCGCGGTGGGCAGCTGGCGACGCGAGGTCCTGGGACGTACAAGATCCCTGGCTTCAGCGACATCCCGCAGGAGTTCAATGTGAGTTTCTTGCAGGGGGTGTCGTGGTCCCACCTGCGCTCGATTCAGTCAAGCAAGGGTATTGGAGAGCCGCCTCTCTTTCTGGGGTCGACCGTACTGTTTGCACTCCGCGACGCATTGCGTAGTGCCCGTGAGCAGAATGGCGTGCGGGAGGCACTGGTGCTTGACAGCCCGGCCACGGCGGAGAAGCTGCGGTTGTTGGTGGGAGATGACTTGGTGAAGAAGAGTCAGGTTGAGGCGAAAGAGGGCGAGACAAACTTTTTCGTCGCGGTCGCGTAGTATGTGAAGGCGATGTAGTCGATTCGATCTGTGTATTTAGCATCGCAAGTCAGCATAGTAGGTCAGGCAGCTAATGATATGTCGATGACTAGACAGGTCTCTACGTGATTCTTGGAATGGAGGTCTCTGCACAGACAGCAAGGCTTATCCTGCAGATTAAAAAGATAGAAGAGACTGTTTTGAACTCGATTTGTCGATCTTGTTGTTGTTGTTGATTGGGGACACTAGCTGACTTGATGGGAAGTGAACGGCCACGGCATCACGTGGCCAGGCTCCATGGCGAGGGATATAGTATATAGTGTAAATGTGAGGAGAGACTGAGCTATAACAGAAGAAAGACTCCACACTATGCCCAGACTGTGGTAACAATTTAAACCGATTCACAGACAACCGGTTGGGGCCAACTTTCAGCTGCAATGGCAGCCACCGGTACTTGGACCCTTCACAAAATCTGGGAAACCACTGCGTGGAGAACAAGATGAATCGCTCGGCTAGTTTCTCTTTCTTGTCACACTTCTCCTGACTAGAACCGACTAGATTCATTGCCAGGGGAATTCCGGTCAAACCAGCCGACAGGTTGACTGAAATCAAGCCTCCCCATTGGTTAACTGGGAGGAGTGCGGACAGTATTTGAGAATAGGGTCCACAGTGGCTCGTATCTGATGAACTATTTGATCTCCTGGGTTCCCCCACCGGCAAGGCATTGAGGGAATCGGACCTCTTCATCTCACTGACAACCGTTCTTTCGCAAGATGGTTCGACTTTTGAGCCCGACCTTGGTTCTCCTCGCTGCCCTGCAGTTGAGTGGAGCCAGCCCATCAGTTGTGACCCTCACCTCGAGCTATACCAGCACCGCGATAACGACTATCACCACCTCCATCCCGAGTGTCTCCATCACCAGCACCTGCAGCGTGGGTACGGTCGCACCGACGGGATGTGCCAATACCATCTGGTATGATGCAGGGAACTACTGGTCGGCCACTTGCACTACCTCCGCCTACAGTGCCAGTACCACCAAGATGACCTACTCCTGGGTCAGCGTCTCCCAATGCGCCGATGTGTGCACCCACTACAGCAACTGCGCGGGTGTCAACTGGGACGACAGCGAGACTTGCCGGATCCTCGCCGGGTCGCTGGAATTGGTGCCAGCTGCGAGCAGTGTTTTGGCCGCCGAGCTCTTTCTTTTCAACCCCTGTACCTCGCGAGTGACCTCGTATGTTCCGGAGACTTTGACGCGCACCTCGACTACCGAGCATACATCCTTGATTGTCTCGACCATCACTCCTACTCCCAATCCGACACCCACCCCCACTTCCACATCATCCTCTTCGGCGCATCTCATACCATCCTCGTCAAGCTCTCCGGTTCTCTCACCAGCCACATCAGCGCGTCAGAGCTCCTCAGCTCCCGCCACTCTTCCCCACTCATCCGGAAGCCCCTCGGCGACTCCTTCATCCATTGCCAGCACCAGATCCTCCGCAATTATCTCCCCTATCACCAGCGCTGCGCCCACACCATCCAGTGCGACGGATGAAATTGAAACGCTGTATTCCACCATCTACACCACCGAATTGGTGACCTTTTTCACGGAGTGTGCGTTCTGATCGACGGTCAATCATTGTACATCACCATTCCTCGAAGGACGAGCTTCCTTGTATATACCGGACAGATTATATATGCGCAGCAGGGATCGAGGTATCCCAGGTTAAGAGCATCTGGCGATGTCAATTATCTTTGATTCATTGTCTACAATATAACAATTCATCTGCCTGTGCACTTTGCTCTATGCATGTATGGTATGGAATAGAAACCCGAAGATCACCTTTATGCGGTCCAGATCATGATATAACAGCAAATCATTTCTATGACGACCGAACAATTCGTAACGTGTGATTTCATGCAATGAACACGTGGTAAATCTTTCTTCGTGCCGAGAAGTGATTTGGTGGGAGTCCTGGCAAGACCTAGAACTGAGCATACTCGGACAGGTGAGTCAGTGCTTGATTAGATATGAACATCTTCTCGAGCTTGACACTTACAATTACTGACAATCAGAAGAAAGACTCGCTCGAAGGACTTGCTCCAAGATGATCAGAAGGAGTGATGGTCTTGCAGCGCGTCGTGCTTTTGCTGTGTGGAAATGACCAAGAATCCAACATCAGGGACTCAACTTTGTGCGGAAAGCAGATGAGACTGATAGACTGATTTGAAGACGCGATGTTGAAGAAGTGAAGAGGTCGGAGGGGCTAGGTAGAAGGGAAGCCGATCATGGGTTCACAGTATTTGCTGAAAGCAAGGCACCTCACCACGAAGTCGCTTGCTTAGACTGCCTGAGTCGGCTTTCAATGCTGTTTCTCTCAGTGTATCTTGCATGAGCCGCGGCCTAGTTGTGAGGAGGTTGGGGCTATGAAAGCTGTCTTGTAAGCCTGGCCAGGCTCGAACCACACCGCGGATTCATCTCTCCAGATCAGCCGCTATCAGATGAGACTGTGCGACGGACCAACTTGATGTCACGAGCATCGGCACCCACCACACCTACGTCTTTTCACCGACCTGGAACACTCACGACAATGATTGACAAATTGAAGGCATATCCATGGTTGACTATCCAATCGTTCTTGGAATTTATATCGAGCGAAAAATCGATCTAAAGTTTGCAAAGGTGGCATAGTCAAGATTCATAGTCATTGAGGCCCATTCACCGGAAACGGTATTCCTTTACACTGGACTTATTACCTGTATGTGAATGAATTGCATCAATCGATATATAATGTCTTATCATTTCGTTATGCTAATAAAGTCTCCCCAGCACACATTGTAGGCAATCTTATTGTCGCGGTTACCTCAGTCGCGCAATGTCCATGATGCCCCTGCTCCGATCGCCGGAACTCCTCGCCGATGATGCCTGTCCTGCCCTCAATCCGACAGTTATTCGTACAACGAACGCGAGATTTTCTCCTCATTACACCCTGGGAAGCCCTCACTCATTCAATACGACACGCCTACACATCGGAATGGAACGATAAGGGCCAACTCAGCCCAATTGATTTGTCTTATCAAGCGGCTCTACACTGATAAACGACACCCCACATGGTCTCAATACGCTCGATACAATCTCGAATCAAACATTATCGTCATTTCCTGCTGGATACCAGCTGTACCGATTCCAGAAATTTATATCGTTTAATTGCACGAGCCGTACAGTACATATAGTCCACCGATGTCTATGTAACAAGTCTTAAGAAAACTTTTATGTGACCACAAAGCTACGTCTCCATATATGTTAGAAGGCGGACAGGACTTAGCTATTGTTTGGTTCGAATCCAGCATGATCACATTAGTCAAGTTAGCCATTGATAATCTCTCGATATCGCGTCTCTTCACGTCAAATATTATTGATCACCACTTGTTACTTTCACTCTCGTTCTCTGTGTTTCGTGCCCTGATTGCCTGCAAACTGTTGTCAATGTAAGCGACTCTCTTCAAGTACTGATGAAATGCCTGCGTTGACTGCATGGCTTGGAAGACGTCATTGCCCCATTTGTATCCCTCTGTGAAGGACGTGAATGATGGATGAATTCAGAATATATGAGACTATCTATGAGGACCATTAACATGCGTGGCGGGCGGTGAGCGGCCTGGGGCACAAGGCCAGAGGCCCGCCGGCATCGCCCATAGTCTTCCTGGCACCATCATACAGATCTCTGCGACATTTGAGACAGGATAGTCTTGTTATTCCATCCTAGACAGTGAGTGTCCACCTCTCGGGGCGAGTTACCTTGCATCCTTCACATTTGAAATCGGGCAAATCCTTAACCTGTCTCCAGACTATAGGCAGTACACGATGCTTTTGTTTCGCCAGTATAATCCTGTATCCGCCGGCCTGTGCAAATCGGGGTCTAAATCTTCTTCCAACGCGTCGGCCGTGCCACTCGTCGCCAATATTCGATGAAGAATCCGCTGAAGTTGAAGTAATCTTTACTAACGGCAAAGAAAGATTGACCGGGTTGGTCGTATGCAAAGTGAAAATATTGCCAGACTGGAGCTTTTTGGCTGATTCCAGTTTGTATAACTTTGCGCTCGAAACACGGTCCTTGGTGCTAGATGTTAGACCAAGGCTAACAGGCGATGGACAACAATTCCAAATGTCATGTTGTATCGTAGGCCATTCCTTGCACTCTTGTTTGAGTCGGGATGTGCAGGATCCCACCCGCAATGCACATACGCGGTCGTCTCTTGCTTTATTTGACTTGTTTCGCTTTTTTCTGCTGGGCAACCATTTTACATGAGCTGTGATTATACCAATACTAGTCACAGCGTTTGCACCACATCTCGGACTTCTCATCTGGCTCGAGTGGGTTCCAGTAGATCTGAACACTCTCCGGGATTGCTTTACCACATTTGGAATAACGTCTGTCGACCTTGGGCTTGACCTTGGGCATCCCAAATGATCAGTCGGTCCACCCAATTCGGTGGAGGCAGTTGATTATCTCAATTATATCGGCCCATGCATCCTAGGCAAATATACTCACCCCCGCGGCCCTCTTCAATGTGTGCTGCGGATCTTCCAAATGGATGTCGAGACCACAATGGACACATTCGGACCTCGCTTCCTTGTCAATGCGTTTTGCACCCGCTTCTTGCTCTCGGAAGTCTGGGGGAGGAAGGCACTGATTATTCTTGTATCGATAGTCACAGCTGCCGCATATCTTTTCGAATATATGCCCTGGTAGTGGGTGCGGCAAGATGTGCCACTGATTTAGCGGCCGCCGACAGTTGGCACAATGCGTTGCCCGACGGCGTCCGCGTAGAGGCCGAGAGATAGGTAATGCCCTGTTAAGAGGCTCAAAGGCACTTGAGATGGTAAATTCCCCTAGATCAGCAACAAACCTCTCAATACTAGGGCCATGGAAACCACTGGGGTAAACGTAGGGAGGCTCAAAGCTTTCCGCCATCACAATCGTGGTGTTCTCGAGTAAAATTATCATCCGATCCGCATCTTCGAGGTTTATTTCCGAATCCACGGATTTTGGAAACTGAGCAACTAGCCGAACATTTGGTCGTCGGTTAGGTCTTGCACGAATATACCTATAATGTATCGACTTCACCTTTTCATATCGAATCGAACTTCGGTGTGACACTATTCGCGCATGAACACCTCCTGGCCGCGTGTGCATCTGCCCTTTTTTATCCACCCACTTCTTTGGAACTGACACTGCAGACCCAACGTAAAGGCCATTGTCTTTCTGAACCCGGGTATTCGTGACAAGGTCCAGATAGACTCCTTTGGGCTGATCTTTCGTCATGACAATTGGCAGAAGAAGCACTTCATTTCGAGTTAGTTCTGTACCACCAAATATTGTAAGTACCACTGGAAAGATTGCCCGTTTAATCTTATTAACCACTTCGTCGATCTTCTCTTCCGATGTGTTAGCTAAGATAGACCACATTGGTTGGACAAACGGGCTGTTGTTGGCCAATTTTCCAGCGGGGTCTGGCGTGCTAGAGTCCAGGTATGTCGAATAATATCCTCGAGTCGGTACCTAAATATGATCTGTCGTGCCTCGAAATCATCCGGTTAAGCACTCGATAAACATATTTCTCATGGGATTCATTGGGACAACGTCGGGGGAACTCATCAATATCCAGCGGCTCACTGTCAACATCTTCTCCATAG
The DNA here is from genome assembly GCF_003184785.1 of Aspergillus japonicus CBS 114.51. Classification (NCBI taxonomy): domain Eukaryota; kingdom Fungi; phylum Ascomycota; class Eurotiomycetes; order Eurotiales; family Aspergillaceae; genus Aspergillus; species Aspergillus japonicus. The sequence continues at coordinate 95,987 of NW_020291705.1, forward strand.
CTTTCTTGGTTGTCGCCGCAATATGGTGTTCCATGCGGTGGGCTTTCTCGGTGTCGGCGAACTGGAAGGCAAGCGCGCACGACAAGGGGCCAAACGACTGGCGGAGGAAGGGGTCCCAGACAACCTCGAGGTCTGTGTCCCAGAATTCGGCCACCCAGCAAAGGATGGCGGCCCACTCCGCGGCACTCCCCAACATGCCCGTAGCCGTCTGGTCCACGTTTAGTCATACCATATAAAAAAAAAAAACTTTTTGCTCACGGGCGCACAATTTGCTTTACGCGCGGCGCATTGTTGGCATTTGATTGACGAAACGGCATCGAAACAGCAGCCTGGCTCAAACTGTTCCCCGGAATCCTGATCGTAATTTCCTCCTCAATGTCTTCCCATTCATTGTCATATTCCTCGGGTCGTTCATTCTCGGAGTCGGTCTCGGAGTCGGTCTCGGAGTCGACGACTTCGTCGTCCTTAAATTCAGAGTCGAACTGGTCACTATCGAGCTCACTCAACTCACCGTCACTCGATTCATCGGCGAACTGCTCCGTTTCGACCTCGGCGGGCGCGCGTTTCTGGGTGTAAATGGACTCACGTCCCTCCTCTGCCTCTCGTCGTCTAGGTCGTGGTGGTGAAGAGGACCAGTCGAAAAACGCTTCTTCGTCATTCGCCACATCTTCAGCGATTGACTTACCTGTACCTCATTGACATCTCACTTCGTTCAACCAGGACGCAACAAACCAGCGTATTTGGATCGCGGACGTGGCTTGCTGGGGATCATGAACCCCCAATCCCAATTTTCCTGGTCTTCAGGGTAGAAAGGATCATACGGCACATGCATGGGCTCGCTCTTACCATGGTCTCGCGTAGGGCTGACTTGGGGTCTCTCCCTTGTACCTGCCGATCTACCAATACCTTGGTTGATTACCTCGTTACGGTCAGCCAGAACAGCACGAGGCTGAGAAGCGGGTGGGGCGCGTGTCTCAATCTGAAACATCTTATCAATCTGTTGGAGACTTTTCTCCACTTGCTGGGTCTTTCCCTTGGTAAGCTTTGCATTCTTGGTACGCTTATTGACCCGGGAACGGGGGGTGGGCGTCTATTCAGTGGATTTGTGGTCGACCCGTTCCCCGAGGTCACCTTATCATCACTTTTGTTCGGTGTTTTGGGGGTGGCTGGCGAGTCTTGCACACCCCCGACAGCTGTGAGCCCCGCATTCATATCTCTATGGCCTATTGGGAGGACCGAAGTTCGTGCTCCAAGCAAGCTGTCTACCACGGGGCCAGTCCCGTCCTGGGTCTGGTTACTCCCCGTGGCTGCGGCCTTTGCAAAAAAGTTGGTGATCATTGTGGAGCTCTATTAAACACATTCAACATTAGTCCCCAGCGAATTGTGATTGAATGGAAAGACTTGCAGACACGTTAGTTGTGGTAGTGGTGGTGATGGCGGCGGTTTATAAAAGCCGCTATCGACATCGCCGGAGCAATAGCATTTCCCAAGAGCATTCCCCAAATTTAAAAAATAATTGCTTTTGATGATAGGTCTGAAGCCGATTCTCGGGCCAATGACACAGCAGACAACAGAGAGCTTGTCCTGACCGACAGTTTGTTGGTGTGAATTTTCGATTGCCTTAACCAATAGCAATGTCATTGCCTTTTGAGATGTATATATTAGTACAGTCAATCTGGTTTGCTGGCCGTAAGGCTTACCTGCTGGATCTGGGCGAGACGTCAGAGTCACCGAGCGCAGTTCTTCATCAGATGGAACTGCAAGTGCAAACACAGCACCAGGCTTTCTTTTATAACGCTCTCAACACCGCTTCAGCACAGGCATAAGATGACTCTGGAATAAGGGCTCACTTACACTGGCATTCCTATAGATGCGACCATGCGTGAGTACACATGCCGCTTGCGCACATGCAACTGCTATTGCTGCTGCAGCTGCAGCTGTTCGAGCTGTCAAGTCCTGTTGTACCTGCAACAGTTGTTGCTAATGCTCAAGATAAGCCCATTATCTAGCCCGTTTCACACATCTCAAGTGATCGATTCTCTTTTCTAAAGGAACAACTGATTAGTATGAATGACCAGGGCGTATCGAGACTGGACCGTGCGTTGGGATATGCTCATCACCGTCAATATACCATTTGGCTTCGTATTTCAGAGGGGTAGCATAACCAGTTCTTCTTCATTTTGCATTCATATACCAAGCAGGCACATACAACTGTTGTTGCAGGCAGGCAGCAGCAGCAGCTGCTTCCGTAAGTGCCACGAAGTAATTGCGATACGCTGATTTTGCCTGAATGAGAGAACAACAGATCAGTATATCGTCCGGGAATCTCTTGGAGGGAAACTTACTTGCCTGCAAGACACAAGGTATTGCTCGAAATGCAAGTGTATCACCCTCTATGTCGCGAAGGGTCTGTACACCTTATGCGCAGAACTAGAGTCTCTCTCGTTGGGAACTCACCTTGCTATGAGGGTCCCGACCAGGTTCCAATTGTGGACCGCACAATTCCATATAAATATAACGCGGCGATATCAGTAACGAACTCTCCTCTTATCAAATGGTTCAGTATATCGATATAGTTACTGCCCCGGAACTTGCAGACGATGCCGCGGTTGCCCTTGCTAAATAGGCATTGGGTCGCTGCGTTTTTGATCATGTCTTTGTTTGTGAGCCCAGATCAAAATATGTAAAGCAACAATTGTCTTCTTGCTGGAGGATACCAGCAATCGGTCGACATATCCGCATTGGCGATTGTTAATCTGCAATCACTGACTAGATGCATGCCTCACCGCCGTTGTCTTTAGCCGGAAAGGTAGCTCCTGCTGCTGTTGCAGCCACGGCATTGCAGAGGGGAATAATTCATCGACGATCCTGACTTCATTGTGCTCCGAAAGAAGCAAACAGGTTTTCTTGGCAAAAGAATAATAAAAAAGAAAAAAAAAGAAAAAAAAAAAAAAAAAAAAAAAAAAGGAAAAACAGTAAGGTATTCAAGAATGGGATTGCACTTCAACGTCAAATCTGCCGAGTCTCAAGACAGTCATTTCGCGCTCTGAGCCAAGTTATCTCCCCGTGCGCGTTGGCCAACATCGGCTGCATATCCCGGGTGAGGGGGGCGGCTGTTGATGCTGCTGTTGCTTTTGACAATTCTTCTGTCACTGCCTTTTGCCAATAAATATCCTAAAAAGAAGAAACAAGTTTCAATCTGGCCGAAAGGGCCCAAAGAAAACAGCACGTCTCAAATAAAAATAAGCACTTGCATGCAGTTTAGTATCTTCAACCTCAAAGTCGAAGTCTTCCTTTTCTTCCTCTCATTTGAATGTGCCTCCAAATTCTCATTTCTGGCGCGCGGCTGTGTTATCTTCTGCTGCATTTGGTCCAGCACCTGCATCCAGCATCTACTGGACATTCCGCGACCGGCTCCTGCTGTTGCTCTTGGTAAACAACAACAATAAAAGAGAAAAATAAAAAAAGCAAAAAGTTGGGAAAAGAACAAAAAACAACGCTATTCATTGGACTGAGTATTGATATGAGTATCGATCTCAATGTCGGAATTTCATCTATGTCTCCATCTTCTTTTCTTTCGAATCATGATCTGTGGATATAATCGCACTAAGCAAAAGCTCCATCTGATGCAGCTGCAGCTGCTGTTAGGGGGCATATCTGCTCAACAACCAATCACAACCTTTTGTCGCTTATTGTATCCATAGTAGTAGGACTGGGCCTTGATAGAATGACTTTCCTTTTCCAAGACGGAATTCGAGTCGGGCTTCCCAGAATCAGGCTGGTTATGTGTGCAACCTCGCACATTCTTTGGCAAATTGGGGCCAAACGCCTCGGCTTCAGCTGATCGCTTAGAGAAAGTCGTCAATTTTAGCACCTATCTTGGGATATGAAGAGCCCTGAGATGAGTAGGGATGTCTCTTCATGCTGCATAGTCACACATTCAGTCTTGTTGTGAGCGAAGCTATCTCACGGATGCTCCCCGCTGTTGCTGCTGCTGCTGCTGCTGCTGCTGCGTAGCACAGCTTCGCGAGCGATTCTCTTCGGCAGGAGCTCGACCCTATTAGAAGTATCAATCAACATATGCAATAATCTGCTTTGGAGTGGGGAAAAACTTACTTCAGCCATTGCGAAGAGGTATCGATGATACCGGAGGTAATCTATCTTAATATGCCCTGGAGTCTGACAATGGAAGTAGCGGACTTTCTAGGATATATTAGTATACTACTGAGAACATCGTGATGCAGACTGACGTTCACACCACCGGCATGGTGGCGGTTGTCGTTGTTGTTGCTGCTGCCGCTGCCGGCTTCTCTCGAAACCATCTCTCAATCTGAGTTATCCCTTACGATGACCGAAATTAGTATACACAACAAATGGAAAAGCTCAATTGGAGTGACTTACACGTTGCTGCAAGCCCTGGTCTCGATGAGCCATGGGACAATCCGCCTTCTTATGATGAAGGAAACTGCACATATAGCACGCCTTAATTCAAGTGTCAGCACACACGCCCCTTCTGTGACCGAAACTGCAGATAATGCAAGAGAAAAGATTACTTACAGCAAACTTCTTCGGCTGATGACGATCATCGTCATCGCGGCCCACTGGCCCAGGTCGATAAATGGACCCCGATCAGGGTTGCGCAGATAACTTGAACCCGTAATGTAGACAGCCATTATCTCCCGTCTGAATGGCATTCCGACCACAGGATTGGCGGCATGAACGGCGAACTGAGACAAATGCACGAGTAATGCTCGCGAGATATCAGGTTCTGAAATAGCCAAATTCAAAGACCCCTTCAGCAGAAGACGGAGCTTGGCGCTGATTGTTCGCCCTTGTGCGGCATCGCATAGGCTGCAAGTGGTTTCTAATATCAGTCAGTATATGACATAGCACTAATGATATGCCACAAAGGCCAAATAGATAGACTGGAGGGGAAGGTGGCATGATGCTGAAGAAAAGAGAACTTACTGCAACCAAGATAGCTGAACTGACAAAGTCATAATGACTATTTAGGTCATCTCCAACAGCTTCATGGTAAGGGAAATGTGTACTCTGTGATGGGAAGATATTCATGTGTATCGGGAGTACACTAAACAAACGAGGAAGGTCTTGGACAAGCTCTAAGGATAGTTATGTATGTTTGATAGAAGGTAAAGATTAGAACAGAGATGGAAGTGGAAGAGTAATCAGAATTGGAAGTGGGAGTGGGAGTGGGGAGGAATTTCAGGATGGAAGAAGAGTTGGAAGAGGAAGAGGAGATGGAGGAGAGACTGGAAGAGGTTTTGTTTAGGCAGGGCTTCAAGACTTGGGATGATGTATTCAATGACAGCCGAAGTAGTGGCTTTGAATTGACTGGATGCGGTCTCATTCAATACAATGTATAGAGCTTAGGTGAATAACGCTCAGCAAGGGCCAGCCTCCTAGATTGGCTGAATACACAGTCTTAGTAAATTGAATCATTCAGTATTACAGTCCAAATGGGTCAAACCTGGCCATGCGGCAAGTTTCTACTACATGGACAAATATTCAATATATGGCTACCTAACGATAAGATTCGTCTATTCAATATTCAGGGTATTGGAAGAACCAGGCTAATGGGCAACCTTCTAATACTATACACCAGGGGAGATTGCCGTAGAGCTAGGGAAAGCTGGTAGAGATTTTATCTTGTATATCCTCTTTTCATGAGCATAAGAGTCTTTGTTGCGCTCAAATGCGGCGCGGCGCATTCTGGAAGGTTACATAGTAGAAATTAGCATACGAAGTAACGTATAATGCCATCTGTCAGAGGTTCCATGGATAGATGCAACTTACAGCACTTAGAAAAGCTCTGCTCTCTGATGGCAGAGACGATTGATGCTATTGACTACATTTCAGGTAAAGCGAGCACGCACTCGAGAAAATCTCTAAGCTTATGTTTGCACACGAGCTCGCGAAAGCTATCTCTATGAGCCATTTCGGGAAGCGGCATTAGGACCGTAATGTACCAGCTTGTGATATACGTAGGGCTCAACCATTGAATGATTTCTACGCAAATTATGCTACCAATCTCAAGAATTAGGTTTTCAATCATGGCTAAAAGTAGATGAAGAAGAAGTATATGCTGCAATGCCAACGCAATCTATCCCACCATAAGACTTAGAGCAGCAACTCCCAGAACTCCCCCGTCGACCTGAAGCCCAACTTCTCATCTTCCTCCGTCGAGACGAGCCGATACCCCTCCTTCTCATACAGCCGCCGCGCCGACACAAGAACACTATTCGTCCACAGCCGAATGCGCGCGTACCCGGCTTCGCGCGCAAACGCCGTGCATTGCTGGATTAAGGCTCGTCCGAGGCCCAGACCCCGTGCGCTCGGTTCTACCAGCAGTAAGCGGAGCTTGGCGGCATTGTCACCGGAGTTTCGGTCGTTGACCAGCATGACGCAGCCGAGGAATTGGTCGTCTCGTTCGGCAATCCAACAACGTTCGCGGGCGGGGTCGTAGTTCTTGATGAAGTCGACGGTGACGCTGGCGACGAGGGCCTCGAAGCGCTCGTTCCAGCCGTATTCTTGGGCGTAGAGCGCGCCGTGCCGGTGGACGATCCAGCCCATGTCGCCGGGGCGGTGATGGCGGAGGGTGTATGCGTTGGTGGTTGTTGAGGTCATTGGGTGTGGTGATCGGTTGCTCGGTGGACAGATGGTTATAGGACAATCATATGCTCGATATGAGGAAATGGTTGTTGGAATGAGGAAAGATAGGGGAATTTGACGGCACAGCAGAAGTGGGATTGTCGACGAGGTATAGATGGCAATTTATGTGAGTCCAGTTGCTGCAGGCCTCGTGGGGCATTTCGGCCAGTTTAAAGTTGGCCGCACGCTAGACCAGACCTGGAGAGAGAGACCCACCCATCTTGTGCTATAGCCAGTCATATGAGCTTCCCGAGCACAAGCGGATTATCTCTCCCTCGATAAAACCAATCGGAAAGAGCCAGCTTCGGCGGGCGTGAACCCGGCCGATTGAAAACTTTTCCCCTTGAGGCACCTCCGCAAATCAGTGGAGTGCGTGGAAAGCAGTAGCTTTGCCAGGCCTCTGTTAGACGATCATGTCATGCAGGCCGGTAATTCGGCGCAGAAATCGCAGGGGTCACTGCAGCAATCACGGAACTTCCTAGGAACCAAAAGACCTGTAGCGTGAGTTTGCCCCTCTCCAGTCGATTACTCCATTCTAAATACCCAAGAACCAGATGCCAGAGATGCCATGCGCAGAAAGTCAAATGCTCGGGCGGGAGACCCTGCTCGCGATGCCACATGGCGGGATGTGGGCACGAATGCAGTTATGTAGTCCGCGACCGAAAAGTCCGCATCGACGAAAGGTAAGGTAGGCAGCTGTTACCGATGCGGAACAGCCCCGCGCTGACCTGCCACCAGTTATCTGGAACAGTTGATTCGAGGCAGTGAAGAGCTTCGTCAGTACCAACTGAGGTCCAAAAGTCATGTCCTTCCTACCCTAGACCAGCAGACTTCTCCAACAGAAGGAAGCGACACGAAGACTCGAAACCCGCTGCTGGAAGACCGGCCATGGTTTCATGCCCATGACGGGCTGGCACTCCCTATCTATGTCAGCGAAGCAGCATGTACAGGGTTTGCCACGCGTCTGTGCCAGTGTCTCGACGGCAACAAAACCGCAGTGCCGCATATTCCCCGCACGCGATATGTGGAGGAGTCAACCCTCGCCCAAATGGCCCATTCTGGAATCCAATGGCCCAGTTTGGCCCGTGCTCGGTTGCTGGTCAACACCGCGCTGGGACACGCAAACCCACCCTTTCATCTCGCCCTGCGAAAGTCCACCCTCGACCATCTCCAACAAATCTACGAGCACGGTCTCTTCAATGATCCGATCTTCCTGTGCAAGTACTTTGCTCTCTTCGCCTTGGGAGAAGTCTACTCATTCCACAATGACGGAGGAGAAAAGGGTACGGTGCCAGGGATGGCGTACTATACTCGCGCCATCAGTCTAATTCCCGTGCTACCGGAGCGACCCACCATCATCTACATCGAGGCTCTCCTCATACTGGTAAGCTCGTCTCTAAGGAGATGCTGTCACCATATACTGACTCTTCCAGGCCCTCTACAGCCAGTCCCTCAACCGACAGCACTCCGCCTATCTCATGGTCGGCAACGCGCTGCGCTTCGCACTCCTCGTTGGTCTGAATCACAACATCTCGGTGACCCAATGCCCCGATCCGATTGCGCGCGAACATCGCGTCCGTCTGTGGTGGACAATTTACATCTTCGATCGGTCCTGGAGCCTGAAGCTAGGCCTGCCAGTGCAGATCAACGATGAAGCCATCCACGTCGATCTACCCACGAACCTCGACTCCACTACCTACCACGACGAGTTTGTTGACAGCTCATACAAAGTCGCATTCGTCAGACTCGCCCGAATCTCCAGCACGATCATGCGCACGATCTACAGCCGCAGCAACTTCAGCGAGACTTTTCTCCAACGAGAGCAGAAAATACTCCTCGCTCTGCAGCAGTGGACGCAATCCCTACCCGATCACCTGCACCTCCAAACCACCAGGCATAATCCCAGGTGCACCATTCTCATCCACCTCCAATTCAACTACGTAAGGCACCCAATCCTCCCCTGTCCCAACGAGAGCTAACTACCCAACGTAGTGCGTCATCCTCGCCATCCGCCCAGTTCTCCTCACCCTTCTCGACCACCTCTCGCCAATCCCCACCCCCGACGAGCCCGCCATCCCCGCAACCCTCACCGCTCTTAAAGACGCTTGCATCCATTCCGCCCGCCATACTCTAACCATGTGTACAATTGAATGGACGAACGGCGCCTCCTCGACCTACGGCTACGCTTTCGCTCAATACATCTTCACCGCTGCCCTGATTCTGCTCATCTCAATTCTGCTGCCAGGCGGCACAGCGGAGGATCTCGCGTCCGTGGAAACCGCCATCGAGATGTTGAGCTCCTTGGTCGCGAACGGCAGCCTCGTCGCGGATGACCTGTTCCATCATCTTGTGCGGGTGCAGTACTGCCTTCGGAGTGGACGATTTGCATCGCGGGTGGCGAAGCAGCGAGGGTTGTCGCTGTCCGTCGCGTCTCCGGCACATTCCCCATTTCCTGCGATCCTCTCATCTGATGGACAGGCTGATTATCTCCCGAGTACGGGTTTGTTCGATGCTGCGGGCGCAGCGGCGGAGTCAGCGTACACGGTGCTGGACCAGCCGCTCATGCAAGACTTCTTGACGCAGGAGGTCGGGGAGCTTGGGTTGTTTGATGCGGGGGAGATGGCGGGGATGGGGACGGATCTCTGGCCTGGATTGCCGCTGTGGGCTGCTTGGTGACTCTTGAGAGTTGACAGAGGTCCTGAGACCTCGTTGCCGGGGCCGCTCACTGTCCGCCTCGCTGCTCTGTAGCAAATTTCTCAAATAGTCTTACATAGCTCAAGTCATTCATCATCCGCATCCGCCTTGCAAGAGTAGGAATTCCGTTTGTGAGCACCATACTGTGTTGGCTGGTGGCTGAGTCAGTCCCGAAAGCCCTAGGGTAACTCGTAAGTGCATCTGCAGTTAAACAAGTCATCTTTCGGTGCCAATTATATAGTATGCCAAAATTATTTATTCATCTAACCAAGTAAGCAACTCAAAAATGCATCAGAAAAGACTCTATCTAGCCAAAAGTGATGAAGAGATCTGTAGTCTATCGTCGATTACATTTGCAGGCGGTGGCCGCGGTACTTCCGTGGCTCGTGGGAGAAAGTGCTGACATCAGCATCGGTGCGCTCAGGGAAGCCCTCGAACGACCGTGCATATGTCGCAATAGAATGGGCCACGAGCTATAAGATGTCAATTATAATGAAACACTGCCAATCGCAAAGAGACGTACCTTGGTGTTAACCTCCCAGGCTGTAAGGTTGACGTTCGAGACATCATCTCCAATCTGATGGTAGTTAGGGTCGTACCATTCTCCAGCTTTACCACCGAACATCTCTTCCTCTTCCTTGGTCTTAACACCTTCTGCGCCGGTGGCGACACCGCCTCCGGGAATGCCACTGCGAATAAAGGCGTCGTAGTCGCTGCGGCCATCGAAAGGGATATAGGTGTAGTTGAGGTCGTGTGCTTCGTAGAAACCAACATACAGGTCACGTAGCTCCTCCGAACCCACCGGATTGACGGCGTTAGTGGCGTTGTAAACCTGATACGCGAGATTTGGGCTAGCTAGCATGTCGAAGTCCATGAACCCTCTAATCTTGCGATTCTCCTCCGGGGTCAGCTGGCTCACATAGTAATCACTACCCAGGAGACCTTCTTCTTCGCCAGCCCACCAAGCCAGGCGCACGCAGTTGTTGACGCTGAACTGGCTGAGTTTTGTTGCCAGTTCCAAGAGAGTTAGAGTACCAGAGCCGTCGTCGTTGATACCGGGGCCTTCGGCTACACTGTCAGTGTGGCCGCCAGCCATGATACAGTTTTCCTGATCTCCTTCGACGGTTTGAGCGATAATGTTTGTAGTGATGATTGTCTCCACAATGCCGTCAATGTAGGCAATGCCATCCACCTTCTCGCCCTTCTTCAACTGCTCGAGGATAGGTGCCGCATCGCTGTCCGAGATGCCAAAAGTGGCAACATGGTCTGGGGTGGGAGTACCCAGAGTCCCGGAGAGATCACCCTTTTCGTTGTTGTACACCACTGCAGCGATTGCACCTGCTTTGCCAGCCAGGTCGGACTTGGTTCCGAACGGACAAGTGCCCCGAGAAATGAATGCAATGGCACCAGTAAGATTGTCAGGGTAGTCGGATTCCTCGCATCCATGGTTGGAAACTGCCACCAAGGGACCGTAGACAGGCTCTCTGTCTTTTGTGGGAGGCGTCAGCCCCATCGGGGTAGCTGAGGAGGGCACCGTGTGGCCGAGGACGAGGCGCGACTCGAAGACATTTCCGGTCACCGCAGGAAAGGACTGATTGGTGATAGTGTAGTAGTCGCCGAGCTCGACAAGGGTGGAGTAGATGTAATCTAAGGTTCCGATGTGACCTAGCAAAATGAAGGTTAGTAGGTGAGTCACACGAGCAGCGGGGATGAGTTGGGTGCGTACCTTTGCTGCCAATGACACGGGTTGGGTGCTGATATTCCTCCTCTCCGAGCTTTGCAATCTCGTAGAGCTCCTCAGCTCTCTTGAGCAGATTCTCTGCCTTGACTTGTGCTTGCAGCAGCTCAGAGTCGATGAGCTGCTTGCTCGATGTAGAGAGCTCGGACTGCGACGGGGAAGCTTGGAACAGGGGCAATTGAAGTGCTCCGGCCGGCCCAAGAAGGGCAGGAAGAAGAGAGAGCTTCATAATGAAGCTCAAGTCAATGTTCAGTATAATAATAAGGTCGATTGGACAAAGAGGGAGTGACTGCAGAGGAAGAGGAAGAGGAAGAGATAGGTAGCCGAGGAGGTTGGGGACAAACAAGCTGGGGACGGGGGATGGGGGATGGTCAGCTGATAAGCGATAAGATAAGCCCCGTGACCTCCAGATCGGGCATTGGCGGACTTTCTAGATTCGGTTTAGCTTGTTGCCTCACAACAATAGCAGCTCACAATAGGTGGATCCGAGTCGATGATGACATCCACTGCAGCAGCACACCTTTGCTCTTCCACTATTCGTGAGCACTCCCATTATGACTTCGAAATTTAGCCAGATGTAGAGAATTGATCGGATTCTCAACGAGGATAATATCCCGAATCTTCATGCACGTCATTGTCACCCTGTCACATCCGCCTACTAGTGCTTATAAATAACCGCGGTCACACACAGTGTAGGTCCCGACAACGACATGGGTAAACCTTGGTCTTAACTGGAATCGATCGCAATGCTGCTCTCAAATGAACCGTCATTGAATCGGTCAACCTCCCATTCTCAACGCGCAGCCATGAATAGAACAAGCGCTCGACTTAGCAGCAATACGATCGGCTGGTTGAATGCGATACTCCTTGAATCTAAGATGTCGCTGCTTCTGACATCCTCCCCGGTGTTTAGATCCTGACCGCTGAACTTCTTCATGGTATAACATACACAAAGAATGTCCCCTTGCCTACTTTCTGTGGTTGCGTGACATCAATGCCGGAAGCGAGCTGAGAGGACTCTTGCGATTGAAAAAGACACTGGTTAGGATGAATACAACTGATAACGGATACAAATCTGTATAATGCCTGGTTAGTTCAGGGCCTATCCACCAGGAAAATCCGACATCGCCGTATACTTTCTCCAAACTCTCAAGTCGCCGATAAAATCGCCATCTGGTCCACGTGTCGAAGTTAGCTATTGATACAAGGGGTAGCATGGGTAAGGTGCTTGTCTCCGGTCTAGATAACCCAGCAGCAAATGCCATGGTATATAGATTCTGGTCATTTCTTAATAGAATTTGCGCTGTAAGCAAGGAGATCACAGTCCGGCCATCTCAATCAATCGGCCGAGAGCTCAACACTAGTTCCATCTCCTTCTGCGAATTCCCAACTCCAGTCTCTCACTGACTTCCTCGATCCGCTACATTGCAGCTCAATATATTATTTACGCAGATTCGGCAACCGCTTCCAGAGCTCAATTGATATTCAACATAGTCACGCCAGCATATACTAAAAATACAACCCTATTCAGAATCTATTCACGACCTCGTTTAAAGGTCGTAGGTGTGGGCCTGGACGTTGATGGTCTCGACGGTGAAGGTCTTGGAGTCGGAGGTCTTGAGACCGGTGGAGGTGATCTCGTTGGTGGCCAGGGTGCCGGCGAAGGTGCTGTCCACCGCGTTCAGGACGATCGTGGTATCGATGTACTCTGTCCTCGGGATTAGATGTCTTCTGGGGAAATCGAGAGTCACGGGCTGAGGGGACTTACGGTGAGCGCGAGCAGTGCTCTTGCAGGCGTCGTCCTGGCATTCGACGGCGGTGCCCCAGCCTTGGGCTTGGCCGGAGCCTGCGAAGGTTAGCATTGGCAATCGGGGACAAATGATCGGGAAACGTACTGGTCGACAGAGTCGAGACGACCTTACCGTTGAGGGAGACGGTCTGGTCGTACTTGGCGGTGGAATCGTTGTACTTGTCTGGAGATTGTCAATAGCTATCGTGCAGGCAACGAAAGGTGAACCTACATTCCATGGTCACCTTGTCGCCGGCATTGGCCGGAACTTGAGTGCCACCAAGCTGCGTTCCTGTGCATTGTTAGTACCCTTTCGATCATCATCTTGGGAAGACTTACCCTCGAGGGTGCTGGCCCAGATGCACCACTGGCCGGAGGTACCGCCGCAGTTGCTGGGTGTCGTCAGTATATTGTTCGGTCGTTCGGTTGAACTCAAACGGTCCGAGTGACGTACGCATTGGGGTCGGAGAAAGAAACAGCAAGAGCCTGAATCAGATCACCGCCGCTGGTGCCCATGCCGGGCCACAAGGCGAGACGGTCCGCGACGGGGCTAGGGACCTCGGGGAGCACAAGAGTGGTCGTGGCCTCACGGATCCAGCTCTGAGTAGGACCCAGACTAAAGTAAGGACCGAAGCCAACGGTAGACTGAGCGTTGGCCAGGCCGAGGACGGCGAGAGCAGCGAGGGTTTCCAGATGAAGCATTGTGAGGATGGGTGAGTAGGATGATTTGAGGTGGTGGCTGTCGAGGATTCACGGGGGTACTGGTCAAGCCAAAGACACGCGACTGACAGCAGGCTTTATAGGATGGTGTCGCTCGACAGCCGGAGCAGTTCTAGAATGAAAGGGGTCACATCCATCACGGAGATTAGTCCGAGAGCGGCTTTTCATGGCCAGATGTGGGATAAATGTGTTTCGGGTTCACAACGTCTCGCACTAACAGTACAGGAGAGAGTCAGAGGACGTTTCAGCATAAGACGGAGTCCGCCCTACCAGGAGAATTCAGCAACAGTAGCAGTGTGCTGGTCCCTTGTGGAGAAGAAGTGGTCTGAGCAAGGCCTCTAGTTTCAATCCGACACGTTTGCTCCACCCCGGTTTCAAGCCAAGCCCCTGATCCGTGGATCATTGCTGTTTTGAGTGGGATGTTAAGGAGTGTGAAAGCCGCAGAAGAGAAGAGAGAAGAAAGTTCAATTGATCATCCTCGAGTGTAGGAAGAGGCACGATTCATGTGGGAGACGTTGTCCATCGTAGGTATGCGACTGGGAGAAAAGCTTTGTAGGGAGCACCAGCAGAAGTGGTTCGGCAGTCGCTGCCGCTTGCCGAAAGCTTGGTTTGGCCGTACTGAATTTATCCAACCGAATGTTAGAAATGCCTGAGACCCTGCGTATATTATGATGTTTGATTCTTATTGCGGTCACGGGGTAGAACAATTCCTTGGACATTTGTTCCCCTATGCAGATTGAATGCTCCCTTGACCAGGTTAGTCCTAATATACGATCTCCGCGGGTTTCTGCCTCGGCGACTATTCGGCAATGACTCCGCGTCTAGAATGGACACGGCAAGCCATACTTCCCCCCTCATATTTCTCCGTCTCGCAATGTGTTGATCCTGTTTGCTTAACGTGTAGGTGAAGTTTGACACCGGTTAGACGCAATTGCCTGAACGCCAAGCTTTAATCAGCGGAAACTCTATTAACTGTGGAGAGCAGTGAGATTATGAGCCACCACAGGTGGAGATATCTGTTTGAGACCACTCGGATGAGGAGATCGACCATATTGTTCCAGATGATTGTCTGACATTCTGCAATTCGAGGTCAACATCTTGCACATGCACTCATTGTCTTCATCAATCCCCAACAACACTCGCGCAACACAAACCCAGGCATGTCTGTGAGCTCAACATTGTGAGGGTTTGCCCTCACTGTTAAATGAAAAGAACACCCGTAAGCAGACAATCGATAGTGGTATTGCATGATGCTTTACCAGCAATTTTGACTTTAGGCCTGAGCACTGAAATCCTCCGGCCAATGTGATCAAACCTTGTGAGGCGCAAAAGGCCAGAATAAAGACATAAAGAGTGATTTACTGACTGTACGTAGAGGTCATTCAGATATTCGTTGACTCGTGATTGCATAAGACTATATTTCTGGACCAGGGATTCGTACCGAGGTGATTGCTTCGACGACCAGAGGAAGCTTTAAATACGTGCGTTGGGACTAAGGAGAGTGGTATTAATATTCTGTATCGAGGGCGCCTTGTAAGCCCCAAGATGTGCTCTTTCGGTCGCAGTCTTGTACGAAGACCATGAGAGGAAGAGAAATGATGGGTTTGACAAGCAGTGAGTGTATGGGTCAAGAATGGACAGACCCGGGCCCTGCTGGTCTTATGAAGTGGGCACCCTAGTGGAAAAAAGCGGCACACCGGCATGCACATCATTCCTCCATAAACTCCTCCCAGCTGAGGTTATTCGGATGAGATGAGCACCATCCATGATATGGTTCCAGAGCACTGTATTGGGGATTTTTCACTTGGAGCTCAGTTCCTCGACAGCAGTCTTTATCCAACTATCCTAGCTCTGAGTGATTAATACGTTCCTATAACACTACCATCAACACCTGATGCTACCTGTCTTCCAAGCTGATACAGAGCATGCAATGGCAGAATTGCGCTACATCGGATGTGAAAAAGTGGGATAGAATAAGAACAGCCTTCACATCGCTAAATTATATCCGGCATAATTTTAACAAAGTAATGATATTCAGACTTTCACAAACCTTTGACTGCTACAAGCATCCTCTCATGCCACATGGTACACTAACTATACAAGTATCACAGGTTCCACTGCTGGAAGTGCAAGGTGATATAACTCCACGAATCAACTATAACAATGTATATTATGTACAACCACCTACCTCTCTAATCAAACACAGCATCCACTGCCTTACGGAGATACTTCGTCGGCCCCTTCCGCTCCGTCCTAGTCTCGACATCGTGCCCAGCCACGTAGAACCGTCTCGGGGCGTCGAGGTCAATCGTACGAGCATCCACCCACCACGGCCCGCGGTAGTAGCATCGCGCCGCCAGGTACAGAACCACGATGGCAACGACAGAGACGTAGTTGGCGAAGAAATTCTTAGCGCTGGGGCTCTCGCCCAGGGGCCATACGCTCAGATAGAATTCCGCGATGATGAGGATGATGCACCAGACCAGGCCCCAGATGGCGCCGTAGGGGTATGTCCACGATTTCCAGGGGAGATCCTCGACCGATCGACCCTGGACCTTCCAAGCGTAGCGCATGCGGAGGTGCGACAGACATATCGTACCCCAGCCGAAAAGGGTGAAGAGAGAAGTCAGGTTCGAGAACCAGGTGAAGACGTTGGCGCCGGAGTTAGAGACGTTGAGGTAGGCGAGACCGCCTCCAATGAGGAGGGTTACGGCCATTCCTGCAATCGGGCGGCCTTGCTTGTCGGCCTTGCCGAAGATCTGACCGGGTGGAGCAGATGATCATATTAGTCGCTAGCGCCGCGAAGTAGGAGGAAAGGAATGGAAGGCACTAACCTTGGGAGCCATATTCAAGTGTGTCAAGCCCATCAAAGTGCGCGAGCCACCATAGGCTGAGATACTGCCGGTCGACAAAACTGATATGAAGATCACCGCGTTCATGATATGAGCTAGAGGTTCCAAACCAGCGTTGCGGAATGCTATAACAAAGGGTGAAGCATTAACACCGCTACCACCGAAAAGGTCATCGTTGTAGGGGGAGACGGTGATGGTGATCATCAAGGAGCCCAAAACGTAGAACAGAGACAAGCGGACCCAGATGGACCCGACAGCTCGGGGGACAGCCTTGCGTGGATTATCAGTCTCAGCAGCTACCAAGGCAGCGTTTTCCGAACCACTAAATATCAAGAGAAAAGGGTCAGCTAGGTATAGAAATAGTGGCAGTCTGGAAAGATTTCATGACCACTCCTTGCTATTCTGAAGTATAGCCAGATACTAGGGGGTAAATACCTCATTGCAAAGATACACGTAGGCATAATGGACAGGAATCCTTTGAAGCCGTTGATGAAGGGCGTGGAGTTCCAGTACCGAAACCCAATCGGACCCTCAGCAGGAGCGCCACCAGCCGAAATGACTATAGAAGTGAGCTGCGGAACAGGATATTGTACTGTGCCACAGAGGAACTTGAACCACTTACCGATACACGAGATAATCACGACGAAAATCCAGCCAAACTTAATAGTAGAGGCGGTAACTTCGACCTCTCCGAAGAATCTCACGGCCACAACGTTGACGGCAATAATCACAATCCAGAAAATAGTGATCCAGGCCGCTGTAGGCACTTTGGTCGTCCAGAAGCTAAGTACGGTAACAACGCCCTGCACATTCAATGATCAGTGAACAGTGTATCCAACACAGCAAGAACAACACACCTGCAGCTCGTTGGCGATTGTGATCCAGTAGGAGAACCAGTATGCCCAGCCAAGGGAAAAGGCCATTGATCGATCAATGAAGATCGAAGTCCACTGCGTGAACGCGGACGGCAATGGATACATGACTGCCATCTCTCCGATCGAATGACTGACAGCCCAGATCATCGTACAACTGAGGAGATAGCCAATCAGAAGCGCTGCCGGGCCAGCATCTCTTAGAGAAGTTCCACTCCCAAGCCATAATCCCATACCGATGGAGGAGCCGAGCGCAATCATGGTCAGGTGACGCGTCGACAACGAGCGGTGCAATTCGGTTTCGGCGCCATGGTCGACGTCAGGAGAGGCCCAGTCGCCAGTGGGTTCGAGATGCTTCTCCTTGGAACTGGATGTCTCGTACGCAGGTGCATTGCTGTGGTCGTCCATCATGAATGACCGCGACGGGGGAGAGTGTGAGTACGCGCAAAGAGATGGGAAGAAGGAAAAGGAAAAGAAGAGACAAAGAAGAACCGCGTATAATATCGGGCGGACAACGGAGGATTAATATAAGACTTGCCCGTCGATGTCGTGCAACCTAGTGAGGTCAGCTTGCAGTTTCCGAGAAGCTGAAGTCAATTTGTTGAAGGAGGTGCAGGGGGCGAATTGAAACCACAGATAAGACACGCTCACTCAGCCCACTCTGTATGGTTCGCTATCATGAAGAAGGCGAACAGGTAGATAAAGAATCTTATCGCAGCTTCCAGTCAAGTGGTGTTGAGTGGTGTGTCAACATTTGCCCCATCGGCTTGTCCGCTGCAAGCAAGACTAGCGAAATCTTCTGGAAGACAGGCAGGAGCGAGGATCCTGCGAGTCCAACTGATAACCACCGTGATGCCCATCCAATAGGCGATCACACGGTATCAGAAGGCGCAGGGCCTGTGCCACTCATTTAATGGCTCTCTTGGCCACGGTACAATCAAAGGACAGCTGTTATCGGCTCTAAGTAAGACCGGCTCGTGTCGCCATCTCTCCAGTATCTGGGGAATGTTACATCGACTCGGTGGGCTGGCCTAGGTTGAACAAATGACCTTCACGGCCAGTCGGGATAGCCAACCGGATGCGGCCAGTTCGACCGTCAAAGGATGCACCCTCATGCTGTACTCGTGGCGTGAAATCAACACTGTCGTAGAGGTGGCGCCTGTCCATCCCTTGCAGGCAAGGAATGCAATAGGCATATTGGTCAAGGCAAGACAGCATCTGATCCTATTCGACTCAGCCCAATCTCCATGGCTCCAACCTGTTGTCCCCAGCGACTAGAGCAGGCCTGTGATGTGGAGTACAGATACTCTATTTCTTCAAGATAAGAATAGGACGGGAAATGGGGTCCGTCGCGGGCCAGGAGAGGGGTTTTCAGGGCTTATCGGCGGCCAAGCGTAATGCTCTGCCGGTCTGCGGGTGAATCTGACGTGGTGGTGCGAGCCTAACGCAGTGGTGCTGCGAACTATAATCAAATGGGCCCGCGAGATTAAGCTATCGAATCCATGCTGGACCAATTGCAGCATTTGGTGCAGGTGATCGGCGCCGGATTGGCGCGATAGCATCGCTCACTCTTACCCCGGAATGGCGTCAGGCCAGATAAAGAATTCCCGGATATCGCCGGAGATTGTTCTATTCCCCCTATTCTTTGACCGGTGCATTGTTATGCGTGTGAAGCACAACCCCTGTTCACAGCCATTGTCGAGCGAGCGTACGGAAAGGCAATCAGATCAGGCAAGCTCATCATTGTCTCCTTCGTCTCACTTCAGCCTAATGGTATCTCTCCTTGAATCTGATGGTCCTGCACGTGGCGAAGAGGTCAATCATGCCTCTGCACTGCTGGATTGGCTAGATTGAGGCCCTGCGTTGTCATTCATCGATGACTAGCGATCGTCGAGGTGACGGCACGGTCGGCCTCCCCATAGTCTGGCCGAGCAGCAGCTCCGATGCGTTGACTTCCCACGGTCGCATACACGACTAAACTTACGAGAACCTCTCCGATAATGTTCACCGTAAATCCGGAAGAGAACCGAGCGGTCTGGGTCCTCCAGATGGTGGGATTTGTGGAAACCTGTCCGAATCCGGGGTACCGACGACATGGCAGCCGCCCGAATCCGGCACCAGCTTCTCATCCCCAGAATTTCCCCAGATCCAGGTCGAGTCTAATTGTTGCACTTCCCGCCAGTTCATCCATGGGTCCAGAATTCGTGCTTGGGAATGGCTCACAGATTAGGTTGCCAATGGGCGGGAACAGAGTCTCGAAGGATTAAACGTTACTGATCGCCTGCGCACGGCTTTGTCGTCCACTTGGCCCCGACTGCATGTACTGTACGGAGTAGCATGCCTTTAGATTGGATGTGGGCAGACCCCTCGCCGCTAAATTGCCACTGCGAAGGAGAAATTGAACACTCTCAATCTCTTAAGCGAGACATAGTCAAAACATTCGTTTGTATGCTGCCGTAATCTCTGAATATACTGTAGCAGCCAACGAGAACACCCCAGGTCGTGATCGACCTTCGGAGCGGAGCGGAGCGTGCTTGCCTGAATACCGGAAAATAGTTGGGTATCTCCTTACATAGAACAGCCTGAGGTCCAGACCAGGCGCTCTTTCCAAGTGCTGAGTAACCCTCCACCAGGCACAAAGGGACCAAATTCAATCAATTCTAGGCACGACCGGCGAAGGGGGGTTGACTGTTCATTGTCGTAGCTCTCAGTCACCCACTGTTGTCTTCAACTCAAACACTTGAAATGTTGAGCGATGTTTTCAAAGAGACACGATTGGCGTCAAGCGCCACACAAGACCTGCTTGAGAGCCATTGAGCTCTAATACTCTTCGGCAAGCTTGGTCTTCAGGTGCGGGCAAAATGTTCAGATGTTGTTGCTTTTCAGGCCTGTAAATCATGCTCTGGCCACTTATTCAACTCGGTTTTGGTTCCACGCAGTAAGCATTCTAGGACCGTGATCGGCGCATCCGGAAATATCGTGTTCTCTTTGGCGTCGTGACATCGAAACCAAGCCCCTTTCCTGGCTCTCAAGCACGAAGCCTTGAAAGTCCCAACAGTGGTCGTGCGAATATTGAAAGGCATGTGTACAGTTGGCCGATCGCTTGAATCGTACCCCTTGAACATGGCAAACTTGCGAGTGTTCCTCGAAGCCTCGTTGGATGCCAAACACTTCAAGGCGTTTGCCAACAACAGTAGACGCGACCAACGACGATTCTCCGACTTCTGGTCCAGTGAGTCATATGAGATCATTTATCATGTGACAATGCTGACAGCGCTGTTCGTCCCAGATCCAGTCCCCAATTCAGCGCTTTAGATCATCGCCCTTGATCTGGGTATTACTCTTACATGTATGTAATCGATCATCTTCTGAGACAAGCGAGTGCACTCCCGTGTATAGTGAAAGCCATGAAGGCATAATACCGGTACGAGGCGAAGAGAAGCAGCACCTTTGCCGTGTGACTGGCCGATTGCCGAAATCCGAATACAGCAGATCACATGCTACTTGTGACGTTGGGTAACGAGACACCTTCGACAGTGCACATTGCATATCAACGATGAAGACCGCGAAATGAAGCGTTTTGTTATGGAGTGCGCGGAATGGACCACGTCAGACGAAGATGCTTCTAGGATCGATCGAAAAGGCCTTCTTTGGTTTGGATATGTGCTTAGGAGCTTGGGATCACTGTGAATTGGTGGAATGCATGAGTTAGTCCCAGTGGAATTCAGCAAACACTCTTTGCGTGACTTGAGGGAACTTACTAAGAGGCCCTCACTACCCTGACACGCGCATTCGACCATAGGCTCGACAACCGCGTCCAAATTGACGTCTTGGGGCTCTAGTAGTTTCTTGCTGTCTGTCTTCTCAGCCCGGTTTGTCGCTACAAGGCGGAAGCTGTCACCATCTCGAATGAAGATCTCTCGGGGCCCTAAACACCGCAGTGAGGCCGACCTGCCCAACCGGATAATAAGAATGCGTTAGTATACAGCCTGCATTATCACCCAGATCAGTCTGAACAGGCGAAAATAGACGTCGATAGGCGTGCGGCACAGGTTCGATCAGCCCAATTCGGAAGACTTTCCAATGCTGCTGGCTAAGAACGCCTGCATCGGACAACAAGTCGTGAGTCGCTGATAGTACTCCGTACAACATCAAGCACTTCGGCTACCACAATTAACCGGCTGTAACCATTGCGGACTGGAGTTTGACCGTGTTCACGTGGAAAGAGCAGCGCAGCTGAATGAGCCGTTGCCGGCTCAGAATCCCGGCAACGCGTCCTGTCGCCGACACTCGGCTGTCGTAATTGCCGGTCTTGGGCGCAGCCAAAGCCTCACAAGGCTACAATTAATCGAACACGAGTGAAGAGTTGGAGTTTCTCTGCCCTTGATTGTTTTGATTAGACTATGATGAAGAGGCTTGAAGGTGGCGTCAGAGCGCTGCTCGTCGGCACCAATCAGCCACGTCGACGGTATATAGATGACCAGGCCCAGCCAGGCCGCCAGGCTATGGTAAGCATAGCGCAACGGAAGAGGCTTCGGGTGGGCGTCGGACAAGCCTCCATAGACCGGCTCGTGCCGAACTGGACAACACCCGTGATTCATGACGATTGAGTGCTCGGGAGGAGTCGACAACCATATGATGGACCATCAGAGTAGTCTTCATGACAAGTCAAAGATATTCTTCGACAGGTGGAATAGAAATTATCCTCTGTCAGGCATGGGTAGCAGGGATCCGGCAGGAGTCAAGGAAGAGGGTCTACTCGACCGTCGGTTAAATGATGAGGGGAATCAGGACGAGTTCAACACGAAGAAGGAAAATCTCCGAGGCAGAAATGAACCGACTGGACTGGGCAGGAAACACGGCCTCCACCGAGACTGGGGAAAAACCACTGCCCCAGGCGGGTCTGATTCGTTCCCCAACCGAAATCCCCGGACCTCCGCATTCCCTGCCGATGATCTTTACTCTTTGAAGTCATCCACCCCCATGCAGGTCTCGCACCACCCTCCATCCGGGACACCTACAACACACTTGGAACTTATCATCTTCCCTGTCTTCTCGCCGCGGGTGACGCCATGACGTACGGCCCAATTGCCTGAGTCCGGGATGGACGTTACTTCGGCACTGGGTCGTGCATCGGTATATAAGTCCAGTCCGGGGCCCCCGAGTCGGCTCTCCGCATCCTTATCCCGGTTGCACTTCAGCTGGTCCGGTCTGGTTCATTGCTCACCATGTATCGCATTACAAACATCTACAGTATGGCCTTCTTCGAAATTGTCAATACTGTGCTTCGGAACTGACTTGTGCCTAGTCCTTGCCGCGTTAGGCACTATCGGTGGTGCATTGTTCGGCTTCGATGTTAGGTATGACCGCTCCCCTGGTCCGGAGAAATGACCGACATTGACCGAATGTAATAGTTCCATGAGTGCCTGGATTGGCACCGACCAATATTTAGACTATTTCAATCATCCAGACAGCAACTTGCAAGGAGGTGTAGGTCTTCTCTGAACAGGCCGAACACGTATGGGTTACGCTGACGATCCTTTTGCTAGATCACTGCTTCCATGTCCGCTGGGTCTTTCGCCGGTGCACTCGCAGCAGGTTTCCTTTCAGATCGCCTTGGCCGTCGCTACTCTCTCGTTATCGCTTGTTGCATTTGGATTGTCGGAGCAGCTATCCAATGTTCAGCTCAAAACGTTGCACACCTAGTCGTTGGTCGGGTTATCAGTGGGTTGGCTGGTGAGCACCCTCTCTCCTGGCCACAGGTACTCTATGCTAACCGTCTCCAGTCGGTATCACTTCCTCTCAAGTCTGTGTCTATCTCGCTGAGCTGGCGCCTGCACGCATCCGAGGCCGGATTGTGGGTATCCAGCAATGGGCCATTGAATGGGGTATCCTGATCATGTACCTGATCTCATACGGCTGCGGCCAGGGTATTTCTGGTCCGGCTTCCTTCCGCGTGGCTTGGGGTATCCAAGGGGTTCCTGCATTGATCCTTCTTGTCGCCCTGCCTTTCTTCCCCGAATCGCCCCGTTGGTTGGCCAGCAAGGAACGGTGGGAAGAGGCTTTAGACACATTGGCCGCGATCCATGGCAAAGGAAACCGCAGTGATCCCGTTGTCCAGGCTGAGTATGAGGAGGTGCAAGAGGCCGTGCGGGTTGCCCAGGAGGCTAAGGACGTGTCATTCTTGGCCCTTTTCGGCCCGAAGATCTGGAAGCGGACTGTTTGTGGTGTGAGTGCGCAGGTCTGGCAGCAATTGCTCGGAGGCAACGTTGCTATGTACTATGTCGTCTATGTCTTTGACATGGCAGGAATGGTAAGAATTGATGCCGATTGTTGGTGAATTCCGAACTAACTCAAACAACAGACCGGCAACACCACACTGTACTCATCAGCCATCCAATATGTGATCTTCCTGGTGACGACCGGTGTCATTCTGCCATACATCGATCGGATTGGTCGACGACCTCTTTTGATGACCGGTTCCATCCTGTGTATGGCCCTCCATTTTGCAATTGCGGGTATCATGGCCAGCTACGGTCACCACGTCGATTCAGTGGATGGCAACTCGAATCTGAAGTGGTCGATTACCGGTACCCCTGGCAAGGGTGTCATCGCTTGTTCGTACATCTTCGTTGGTATCTATGGTCTCACTTGGGTAAGTTGACAACCTATTGTAAATGCTGAACCATTCTCACAATGAATAGGCCCCTGCTGGATGGATTTACGCCTCAGAAGTGTTCCCCCTCAAATACCGCGCCAAGGGCGTCGGATTGTCGGCTGCGGGTAACTGGATCTTCAACTTCGCGCTAGCCTACTTTGTGTCGCCGGCCTTCACGAACATCCAGTGGAAGACGTATATCATTTTCGGCGTCTTCTGCACGGTCATGACCATCCACATCTTCTTCACCTTCCCGGAGACAGCTGGTCGTTCTTTGGAGGATATCGACTTAATGTTCGAGGCCAACTTGCCGGCGTGGAAGACTTCGCGGCTGCCCGACCGATTCGGCGACGAGATTGAGCGTCAACGACAGAAGACCGGTGGGGCAGAGGCAGGGGAGAAAGGAGTGGAGACGGCGCATGATGAGATGGTCTAAGCGGGGGAGATGCCCTGATGAGCTAGACTTGTTAGAATAGATCAAGACATGTACCTAGCGCGAATCAGAAATGTCGCCGTACCTCATCCTGATGCAGGAGACTGTTTCCTCCCTGTCACTCACCGCCGCCGGTGTGCGCATGACATCATCGCAGTGGTTGACCGATGTCTTGGCTCGAAAAAAGAGTAACAATCATGGGTGTAGCGATATTGGAGGGCAACAAGGATAGCATATCCGCAGCTTGGTTGCTTGAAACATGATCAATCAGCTTGCCGGTACTTTGCGTGCGCGCAGACAATTTGTTGTGCTGAGCTGTAATACTCGCTGGGTGTACAGTTTGCCTGTCCGCCATGATACGTGGAGAAATATTTGGCCTAGCTCGCGTAACCGCGACTAGACCCTTTCCGGGCATTCCGTCTCCGACCTGCTGCCTCAGGCCTCCCGCCGCCCGCGGCGTCCCGACAATGCCCAGTGCAGTGCGTCCGCAATGCAACTCAAGCTGAAGAATACAGGGCAATGCGGGCCGTCTTCCTCTTTTCTCAATATACTCAGTACCTAGTACTTACCCCTTGCTTCTGGTTCTCTTATTGACCTCGGTAACCGTTTCGCTATTTAGCTTGATGGGATGCCGCGTCCTGTCCATTGTCAATATATATGTTGTCGGTGTATGACGCGGTTGCAGCTGGGAAAGCGCAGGGCCACAATATGCAAGTGTACTGCAAATACAATGCATTCGAGGTTCTTGCCGACCGCTCCAGTTTGAAAGAGATCATCTTGCAATCCCACATGATCTCTTGGATTGGCAAAAAATCGATAAAATCGCAAATCGCAGATAGCAGTGGCCGGACCCTTGGATTTTGCTGTCCAGGAAGGGTAGTGGGGCCCGCG
Source organism: Aspergillus japonicus CBS 114.51 (assembly GCF_003184785.1). Taxonomy (NCBI): domain Eukaryota; kingdom Fungi; phylum Ascomycota; class Eurotiomycetes; order Eurotiales; family Aspergillaceae; genus Aspergillus; species Aspergillus japonicus. The sequence continues at coordinate 121,303 of NW_020291705.1, forward strand.
ATGGAAGGAAGTAGGAGAGTCTTTAACTCAATTAACCTCCGTCCGTGATGTCACTGGCCAGTAATCCGATGAGGACTTCAGGCCTGCGATGGCGAACACCAGATGACCCTCTCCATCAATGCACATGTTATCGAGAGAAGTCTGCTTTCCTTGCCTTAACTGACTCAAGAGGAATTCCTTCCACCTCTTCCACCTCACTCACGAGTACTCACTCCTCTTGAGTGCTCCCACTTTCCCACTGCTGCGAGAGTCCCACATGCCCCACATCTCCCACTTGGATGCTGAATGACTTCTTACTTCAGCCCTCTCGACCCCGGCTTTCTTCAGCCTGGATTTAACTCTGCTCCGAGTCAGAATTCTCACCCTCAAAGTGGTCAAGTCAACATTATCATACTTGACAGAGTCGTCCTATTTAGAATCAGCGCGCGCCATCCAAAATAGCTTCAATTTGCCTCGCGGATCTGACATCGGGAAACGATCCCGCCTCGCTGCCTGATATTCCAGGCCGCAAGATGTCGCTGTCGAGCTCGACCAAGCACTCCATCAACGGAGATAGTGAAGATGAACGTCCACAGGACTCCGACCTCACGCGGACCGAATCCATGCGCTCGGCTGCAGACCACTGGAATCCACTTCATGAGCTCATCTTCGTGCTAGTGGTGTGCATGGCACAGTTCATGACCCAAGCCGCGCTGGGGGTATGTCTTGCACCGCTGGACATTATCGGCGACGGGCTCAACATCACGCAGCCGGGTATTCTGAGCTGGCTGATCGCAGGCTACTCGCTCACTGTCGGCACCTTCATCCTCTTCTTTGGCCGACTGGGTGATCTTTTCGGGTACCGCCTTATGTTTATCATCGGCTTCCTCTGGTTCGCGCTCTGGTCCATGGTCGCCGGCGTGAGTGTCTACTCCAACTACATCCTCTTCATCTTCGCACGTACCCTTCAAGGCCTGGGCCCTGCCATGCTGCTTCCCAATGGCTTGGCCATTCTAGGCGCCACCTACCGCCCCGGCAAGAAGAAGCACATGGTTTTCGCCCTGTTCGGCGCCATGGCCCCCAACGGCTCCGTCATCGGCGCCATTTTCGCCGCCGTCTTCGCCCAACTCGCCTGGTGGCCGTGGATCTGGTGGTCGATGGCCATCTGGTGCTTCGTGCTTGCCATCCTGGGCATCTACGCCATTCCGCCGGAGCCCACCGATCCACGCATCCGCACCCTCTCCCTCCACGCCCTCTGCGCCGAAATGGACCTCATCGGCGCGACCCTGGGCGTCACAGGCCTCGTCCTCGTCAATATCGCCTGGAATCAAGCCCCTGTCGTCGGCTGGGAGCAGCCCTACGTATACATCTTGCTGATCATCGGCCTGTTGATCATTGCAGGATTCTTCATCTGGGAGATCCGCTTCTCAAGCAACCCGCTCATCCCGTTCCACGCCCTGAATGTGGACGTCTCGTTTATTCTGGGGTGCATTGCCTGCGGCTGGGCCAGCTTCGGCATTTGGATCTACTATTTCTGGCGATTTTTGGAGGACATCCGCGGGGTACACCCCATTCTTGCGTCCGTGCAATTTCTCCCGCCCACAGTTATGGGGATTATTGCCGCATTCTCGACGGGCCACCTGCTGAGTCGCCTGCACCCGGGGTGGATCATGGTCATGGCGATGGTGGCGTTCACTCTGGGCAATGTATTCTCAGCTATTATGCCCGTGCATCAGACGTACTGGGCGCTCTCGTTCGTCACGCTCATCGTCATCCCCTTCGGGATGGACATGTCCTTCCCTGCTGCGACGGTGGTGCTGAGCGACGCCGTGGGCCGGGAGCATCAGGGCGTTGCGGCGTCACTGGTGTGCACGATTGTGAATTACAGTATCTCGTTAGGTCTGGGATTTGCGGGAACCGTTGAGGTGCATGTCAACCACGGCGGGAAAACGTTCCATGACACGTTGGTAGGGTATCGCGGCGCATTTTATATGGGGATCGGACTAGGCGGGTTGGGCCTGCTGACGAGTATCGTGTATGTACTTCACACTCTGCAGAAGGGGCGGCGCAGTGGGAAGGGGGTGGAAGATGCTTAATCCTTCTTTCGTATCTTCATTCTTTTCTCGCAACCCTTCGGATTATTGCAGCTTAAAAGTATACATACAAACTGGGATATAGGATAGAGACATAATAGACTCATTTCACTTAATCAATCCCACTGTCAGGCATTGAAGTGTGGATAAGTATTCCCCTACTACCACGAAAATCCTCTCCGATGATGTCTTTGTAGCGACCGTTTCTGAGGAGACATGGTAAGCAAGGCTCGGACTCCATGATCTTCGTCCGTCTGAATCTGGCGTGCCGAATGATAGCAGGACCGGCACCAGAGGCGGTAGAATCCGTGGTAGAGCTGTTGAATTGGGAGGTAGTACATGCGTACACTAGGCCAGATCAGCACTTTGACAATCTCTGCTGCATAAAAGTTCGATGTAAGCTATTCAAAGGGAGAGAGAAGCCAGCCTGTCATTGATCATTCGTGTAGACAAATGTAAGGCAGCGAGGGTATCCTTGATAGACCTTCATAGGGCCGACTCGGGGGCTCTCGTTTTTACTTGTCGACCTCCCATTCGCTAGGTTGAATTATCTCGTGGCGATCAATCAGAATTGCACGAGGCTGGACGATGGCTATCAGAATCATTGCAGAGAGGAAAGCGAATCATCTGACTGATTGTTTTCGTAGCCCATCATTCTGCTGATGATGGCGGATCTCGTTGTTGCCCGTGCAATGGGTATGTTTAAGGACTCATCATAGCGGTCAGATCAAGTCCCTGCTCGTGATCGGGTATTCACTTCAGCCATCATCATAAAGCTTGCTCCCGCGGACACGCGGGGCATCATTCTTTCTTATACAACAGGCACTCACATAGAGATCATCATAGCGCTTGAACTCGCCGACACGCGAGACCTCTTTCTGATGCTTGTGTACCGGCTAATCCAGCAAAAGATCATCATGGCGCTTGATCCCGCCGACACGCGGGAAAAGCTCTTCCTGGTGGACCGGCTGTTTGCTCGAATAGTTCTCATGGTGCTCCTTGCTCTTACTCGTGGATCAGATCAACAATCGTCATGGCGCGTGGTCCCGCAGACACGCGGGTCCTTGTTCTTGCTTCTGGACCCGGCTGATCGCTCAAACAATTCTCATTGGTCCTTGAACCCGCCGACATGCGGGAACCTATTGCTCCTCCTAGATTGGATACTTCTTGATCTGCTGATCCCGTTTCACTCGTTTGCCTTTCTTCCATTTGGGTCCGAAGATCTCGGGGCGGTAGGTAAACACCCCAGGCAGAGAGAAGCCCCTCAGCCCAAAGGCATATTGGGCGGACCGGAGTCCATGCCTTACAAGAATGTCTATATCGCCCGAGCAGACACTCCCTGGACCTGGTCTCTGCCTCCCGCGAACCACACTAAACAAGTGGTCATGGTGAGAGCAATTCATCATTTCATCCACCTGTTTTTTTGACTTGGGAGGGTGGTTGGTCAACCATGCACACCCTGGACAGCTAGAAGCCCCTCAGCCTGAAGGCAGTGGGAGGACCGGAGTCCGTGCCTCACAAGTCATCCACCGCGTACGCAGACCCTCCGTTGCCCTGGTCAAATAGTCCCATGGCATCACTCTGAAACGAGTGATCAAATTCAGCCTTTCTTTCTCTTGTATCCTCGGCTTTTCCGGGGCGGATGGCGAGTCTTGCACACCCCCGATAGCAAGAAGCCCCTCAACCCAAAGGCCTGTTGGGAGGACCGAAGTCCGTGCTCCAATCATGCTGTTCACCACGGGAGTAGTCCCCTCCTGGGCCTGGTTGCCTCCCGTGGCCGCGTTCCTGCCGAAGAAACCAGTAAACACAGTGAAGTAAGGCTAAGTGTAACCAACTTCAGTACTTGTACAATGATAACGCAATAGGCAGACTTGGAATAGCTGTAGTGGGTGCTGTGCTCGTGACTATTCGGTAGATAGGGGACCCCTAGAATTGTTCCACAAGGCATTCTGTCAGCCGCCGAGTTCAATTTGAGGCTCGGATGTCACGAGAACCAGAGACACTAGAAGTGTGATTGTACATACGTGAATTTGCTCCGATCGTAATGCGGCCCACTTGAGAAGTTCAAGTCGCGCCCCTTTGACAAATAAACCATGGACTCAGAACGACGGATCTGGAGGACGTTATCGAGCCGGTGTGGTGCGAAAATGACCGTACCTAAAGCTGCGGGAGCTGAAAAGATCCGTTGTCAGCAACTTCTAGTAAGACAGCGCAAAGAATGTAAGATTATGGGACGATGAGCGGACTCATGAGCATACAGGAATCGCTTTTCTCAACAGATGCCTCTATTAATGGAAGCATTGATTGTAAAAATGGCTCAACAGGTTGAATGGTGCGTTTGGCAAACAAGAACGCCAGGACATGAAGAGAAGGTAGGTTGAATCAGGAAAGGTTATGCGAAAGCCAAGGTGGGAGAAAGAGAAAGTGGAAGGAAGAGAATGAAGCCTGGAGGACATACCTTACATGGACTATCGAGACTAATCATGAGACAAGGTAACTTTGTGATGGAAGTGGATCAGCCAGTCTGATATGACGTGTTGAGCAGCCTTTTACCTTGTACATCGATCTGGCAACTGACATGGGTTGAGCAAAGGACCTCTGCATGGCTAACTGGTCAATGTGACACACTCTCTTAAATACTTGGACACAGCTGAATAGTGAATTTAGCGGCAAGAAAGGATTTGATTTGTGCTTGAAAATCACTGGGGCTGGAAGTGGAGGGGACTCGACGGGATGCTCACATGGTTCGGATCGCGTACAGGTGTAGAGACAGGCCGGTTGTGATTCAGATTCGAGCATCAGGACCCTGTGTCTTTAGCTCAAGCACGCGTTAGTCACTATCTCAAGACGGTGATGTTTTCGAGAACGATATGATGCTCAAAGTGAGAAGAGGCCGATGGTCACTTAGCTGCACGGCTGTCTTCGTCGCGCTGTAGGATTTGATGAATCGAGGTCTTGGTCGCAGGTCGGAGATTTCAAAGCTGATGTAGAACTCAATGGGGATCCGATAAATTGAAAAAAGATGGGATGAAGATGGGAGAGAAGAGAGTAGTGGAGAGTGGAGGTGTGAGAATCCGCAAGTAGTGAGAGGTTGCGGACTGCCTCAGTAGCGACATATAGAAGAAGTCGGGGCGGTGAGCAATATGCCACACTCAGGACCTCACCAGGATGGACTTGGCGACATCGTTGATCAATAGCAATGGGAGCGATTGGGTTGGGGTGGAGCAGTTTGGTCAAGTATTATACATTGAAGTGTTCAAATAGAGTTCAGGTGCTCATAACCATGGAATCTACTCGGAATAGCAACCAGCGGCAGATGCGCTGCCACTACAATCGAGATCGTGACTATCTGGAGAATGACGAATCTTAAGAGGTGGCATGTGCTCTCCATGAAGCTCATACGACTGTTCAGATACTACGGTAATGCACCCAAGTACGAAAAATAGAGCAGTGGAAGTCGAGAGCATCAACCGCGCTTGACGCCAGACGATGCGACCGCCGCGGGGAATTGGGCTCCGCAACCTAGTCAGGAGTCGAGTTCAGGGACCGCCCAATCAGACTGACAAGGCGCAAAAGGATGACGGGGCAGCCTTTCCAGTTCCGTGGGATATCCACTGTTGTGATGTTGTTCACCTGGCAGACCAGAGCCGAGGCAGTGCTGCTTCGAGCGAATTTTGGATTCAAGCGCGCCAGGACTACGTACTATCAATGAGGCGGGGGCAGTGCTCTTATCGGCGTTTCCCAGAGAGGGGCAAGAAAAAGCAGGGAAGCAGCCCCTCTCATGCGGTGCATATCGTGGAATTATGCCACGCGATCGCTTGCTTGGTTGGTCGCATTACTGGATGACTACACCCAGCATCCATGGAGCAAGCCTCACAAGACGAGCCACATCGACAGGGACAAAACAACATAGGCAGCAAGTTGGCCGAGGCGAGGTTCCCCGGGGTAATGATCGGCAGCCACCTTGACGGATATGATAGGCCCAGCGCAGCCAAGCCAGATCACCACATCCGCCTAATGCGGCCCGGCGGTTTTGGTGCATCTCCAGACATCCCGAGTCCCCTCCAACTCATGCCTCCTAACAGGCCGCCTGCTGGTCCTTGCCCTGCTGTTTCAACTTGCCCGTGTTTCAGAGTATAGGAAAGGGATTGGTTGTGGTCTTCTAGGCTTGTATCATCACCATAGACTCGTTGGTGCCTCGAAAGTTGTCTTCCTGGAAGTGTGGCCATTCCACCATCGTCGGTCTTCTTCATGTTGGGCTGAAGTGGCGGTGAATCTATGGCTTCACTTTTGACAACCGACGGGGAAAAGAACCAACCACTCACTTCACTACCTGTCGCCTTGTCATAGGTCTCCAACTCAGTGCTATCGACGATGACCTGCCTGGCTTCACCTCGGCGATTTTCGCTGGGCAGCGAATGTCGGCCAGAGTATAATAACCATGATCCACGGCCAACAATCCCCAGACTTAATTCTCCTACACACACCTGACTGACTGTTGAAAGATCCGAACTTGTGATTCTTTAACACTCTCCATATGCTTCCAATCGTTGTGAAGCTGCTATCACCCCTACTCAAACCTTTGCGCAGCATGGACTGCTCGATGACTCGCCCATCGGCGACATCTCGATTTCCTTTCTTCCCCTTCTCGCTATGGTCGAAGAAGCCACAGCAATCAGTATCGACACAAACTCAGACACAGACACACACACAAACCCCGCAATCAGCTAAGATGCGACCGCAGCTTCAGATCCAAACATCAACACCGACACAAACCCGGCTTCCACCCTCCCCGCCCGAAACACCCGTCATGGTCGAACATCCTCAACAAACCGCCGAGGAGCTGGCGGAGCGCGACCACCAAGATCGCGAAACTGCGCGACAGGAGGCTCTTGATGAGCTGGACAGCCTTGTCGGCCACGAGAACGTGAAGCGCCAGTTGCGCGGTGTGCAGACTTGGGTGCAGATCTGTCGGCGACACGGTCGCGACCCCAAGAATGAGTGGTACAACATGGCCTGTGTGGGTAATCCAGGCACGGGTAAGTTATCTCTTGTTATCTGACTGAGTCGTTCGAATTGTCACTGACCTTTCTAGGCAAAACTACCGTCGCACGCATCTACGCAAAGATGCTCTATGCTCTTGGCATCTGCGATTCACAGGCTGTCTGTGAGACGACTGGACTCGACCTCGCCAGCCAAGGACCGGACGGGGTCAAGCAGATGATCAACCGTATAGCTGATGTGGACTCTTTGGCCCACACAGGGGGTGTTCTCATCGTCGACCAACCACACATGCTGGGAGAGTCTATCTCGTCCCAAGCAACAGAGCAGATTCTCACAAGTGTCTTGCAGGCTCTCGAGCGCAAGACAGGCCGCATAGTGGTGATCTTCTCTGGCGAGGAGACGTCACTAACGACCTTCCTGCGCGATCATCCGCGCCTGCAGCAACGTATCTGCAGCACACTGCGATTCTATGACTTTGATCGTAGCGACCTCGCTCAACTTCTCGCCCGTCGCATTGTGATTGAATACCAGGGCCGCATGCAGGTTGAAGGCGGTCTCGAGGGCCCTTACGTTCAGGCTGCAGCTCGAAGACTGGCGCGCGGGCGCGCCGTGTCGGGCTTCACGAACGCCCACGCCGTCCGTGAGCTAGTCAAGACGGTCGCGCAGCGCCAGGCTCACTGCCTAGCGGATCAGCAAGACAGTGGCATGGATGAAGTAGATTATTTCTTCTTCTCAAAGGACGATCTGCTAGGCCCACGACCAGAGCAAACACGCGCCCACAGCGAGGCATGGGCGGTTATGCAGAAGTTGGTCGGTCAGGACTCCCTGCAGATGTCGATCACCGAGGTGTTTGATATCACAGAGGAGAACTACCACCGGGAGGTTCGCAACCAGCGTCGTTTGCCTCTTAGGGTGAATCGCATCTTTGCCGGGCCACCTGGCACTGGAAAGAGCACGGCGGTTCGGTTGTATGCGCAGATACTCCTCGAGTTGGGGCTGTTGACAAACGGAGAGGGTAAGTCAATCTTCTTGATGATAACAATATGTACTAACATGTCACAGTTCGGGTCAAACCTTGGTCAGCTCTCTCGCAACTCGATGCGGACAGTATCCGCACTCTTGTCGAGAGCAACAACGGGAATGTCCTTGTCGTCGACATCGATGCCGACCGTCAGGAGCTGTCTCAGAGTCAGACTGCGCTGGACGCGACTGCCCTGGAGGACCTGTGGATCCCACGAGACAACCACTGCACCGTTGTGGTCGGCGCACACGATGCTGTCAGCCACGTCCTGCATCAGACCGGATCGCACTCACGTCTGAGTCGCGCTCTTGACAATCAGCTTGTGCGCTTCGCACCCCTTACACGCGACCACCTAGAGGAGCTCTTCCATAGCAAGCTCCGCGAGCAGGACTTAGATGTCACCCCCGACGCCTTTCAAGCCGCTTTGGACATGCTCGACACGGCTCGTATGCGCCAGGACTTTGACCACGCCCGTGCCGTCGAACATCTTCTGGCAGCGGCGCAGTATCACTTCGAGCGACGAACCCGCGTCGGTGCGAAGGGCGAGTCAATTCCTCGTATACTTGAGGGAAGAGACTTCAACCCCGAGCTGGTCGGCGGCACACCCGCCTTGGGCTTCCGCGAGGAGCTACGCCATTCCATCGTCCCTGACGACATCATTTCGATCCTGAAGCGGTATCATCATGAGATGAAGATCGCCTGGATGCAAGGGCTGAACCCAGGCAAGCGGACGCCTTGCGGATTTGTGTTCAAGGGAGCATCTGGTGAGTTTCCTACCTATTATTGATTGGATGTGAATGCTGACAATGCTTGAAGGCACAGGGAAGAAGACTGTCGCCCGCGAGCTTGGCACCCTCTACTACAAAATGGGGGTGTTGTCTCATGGTGAGCTGGTGCCCTGTTCGATTGCCGATCTGCTCGCTCCGCACATGTATCCCACTGCAATTCGCGCAAGGGCCCAACTCGACCGTAGTCGCGGTCGGGTTCTGTTTATCGAGGATGCGCATCGCTTGGGCGAGGTGGAGGGACCCACAAAGCATGCGGTGGATGAGTTCGTCTACCAACTTCCTCAGTATCTGGATCAGACCGTGGTGATTCTGGCTGGACCCGCCCAGGAGATGGACCAGATGCTCGCCAATCGACCTCGGTTGGCAGCACTGTTTCAAGAGGAAATTATTTTCCGCAACCCGACCCCCAGAGAGTGTCTGCGACTGCTGGATCGACGGTTGACGGAGCAGAAGGTCCCCGGACCTCGACTCTACTTGACCGACCCTCGCACCCCGAGCCATCGTGAATTCACCCGTGCCATCCAGATCCTTTCGATGTTCCCGTGTTGGAGCAATGCGCGGGACATTGAGGTTCTGGCTCGCTGGATGGTGGCCGCGTGTGTCAAGGACGTTTCGTTGGAGGGGGTTGGTGACAAAGAGCTGGACAAGATCCAGTTGAGTGAGGAGCAGGCAATGGGAGCTATGGTCAAGTTGTTCAGCTTGAAGAGAGATCGACTCCGATTCAACCAGGACCCCAAAGCCAGAGCTCTGCCTCGAATCTTGTCCCAGCCACGGTTGACTGATCGGACGGGAGTGAAATTTCCCGTCTAGAGAGCGAGAATGTGGAAAGGGGGGATGTGGCGGCCTCAGGCTGTCAGGCATGAAGGCACGAAGAACGGGCGCCGCGACTCTTGGAGCTTCCGGATCGGGAAACCATAACCACTCCGGCGCCCGGCGGGACTCGGGATGGAACTGTACAGTATGGTCACGGTCGCTACCGGACAATGGTCGCTCCTTACCTATCTTTCCTTTGTTTAATCTCTTATGTCTTGTTTTGTTTTGACATCTCTTTTGTATGACGGTCTCCTTGATGGATGACCTGGTTTGATACACGCAGTTGAATACTGGCATATAATATAGGCCTTTGTGCATCATCTTCATCATTGACTTGAAATCAATATGGTTCAACTCTGAAAACCTCTTGTCTATACTCACTATGCTCATAACTCTTCGAAGCATGAGCATTGAATTCTTGCTATTCACTATCTAGTTCGAATGTATATTCTCAACATTGTCACAGTGACCTATACTCAAAGCCTTGCTTCGCGGATATCCGTCTCTTTCTCACCAAAACTCCAATACCGATCCACCTACTTCCGTCAGTTTTACATCTTGGTGGTCCAATGACTACTCACATCTGCAATATGATCATAGCCCAGCAGCTTCGGGGCCAAGCCGGGGTCTCTCCACGCCAAAGCCTCGCCCTCCGGGGTGGGCACCATTCGCATCTTGCGGTCGCGTTCCTCCTGCTCCGGTCCATCGTCCAAGTGATACAGATACTGCTGTACGTTTCCCCTCTCCACTACCATTTTTGTTCTTTGTTTGCGACATTTCTCAAACACGGCCAACGCATGGCGTTTCGCTTCTAGGAATGCGGGGGAGGATTTATCGATCGAAGGGTCTGAGGGCAGACGCGAGAGACACTCTCCAAGCACAGCACCGTCTTCAAACGCCATTCCAGCTCTGGACTCGTTAGCATTGTCTTCACATCGTGGGAGGTGACGTACCCTGACGCAAGGTAAGGCAGTGTGGCATGCACTGCATCCCCAAGCATGATCCATGAACCCGAAGGATGGGTCCAGTCGCAGTCACCGAATCGAATACACAGGCGCCATTTCTGAACAGATTGGCATAGTTTGAGGAGTTTTTGGATTCTGTTCCTTAGTACTAGTTCGCTTTGTTGGCGGACCGAAACAGCTCACCTCGGATCCCACCCTTCGAACAGACCACACATTTCCTCCACGTTTCCTTCGACCGTGGTGACCAGCGATTCTTCGGGGATATCATCCGGTACGAGGAGGACCATGTTGAACAGTTCACCTTGGCGGAGGACGTAGTTGACTGTTTGATCGTCAGTCGACTGACTAGGTAGGCTTTTCCTCAAGAAGCTGAAGAACCAACTGCACAGAGACATATACCTGCATGTTTTCCTGGTCCCAACCAATAGTTCACCTGAGGATTGACAACAAAGTCCCTCAGCTCTTCATCCTGTAGCATCTTCTCCGTATCCAACAGCAAGCGATAGGCGAGGTCCCCTGTCTTGACGGGTGGGTCATGTCGCTGCAGCATTTTCTCGCTCAGGGTCCCAAATACTCCATCGGCGCTGATCACCAAATCCCCGATCCATTCTCGTCCGTCTACTGCAATGACGGTGGCAGTGTTTCCCCAGCCTTCTGAGTTACCGGTAGAGACAACCTCGGGCACAACATCGACTACCCTCGCCCCGCAAGTGACTTTCACCCCGAGTTCCTCCGCTCTCTCTAACAAACATCGCTGCAAATCTGCGCGGTGAAAATCACGATACCACGTCCCGGGATACTGCGATTCGGAGGCGTGGAAGTCAAGGCTGCTGATAATCTCGCCCTTCCAGTGGAGAAAGTTGCAGACGCGGGGAGAGGTCATGTGCGGGGTGAGACGGGGGAGGAGACCCCAGTGTGTGAGCACCCGGGAGCTGTTGGGCAGAACTTGGATGCCAGCACCGACTTCTCGGATTGATGAGGTCGCTTCCAGGATGTGTACCTTATGTCCAGCAAGAGCACCCGCAATGGCGGTGCCTAGTCCGGCGAGACCGGCACCGATGACGATGATCTGGAACCGGGATTGAATCAGCCATCACAATCGGGAATGGGATGGGATCGCGGGGGGGACTGTGTTACGTTAAGACAACATGTCTCCGGGCGAGTCTGTGGTTCTTTGACATGAATGGGAGGGGCCATGTTGGATTGGTCTCTTGTGTAAGTTAGGAAAGATTGCTCGTGCACTTTGGGTCAGAAGTGCGACAATTATACCATGGCCAAACGTGGTGAAGGTGGAGGTGACAAGAATGGGGGTGAAGTTGAATTGACGACGGATCAACTTATCTTATCGAGCCTATTTATAACAACCTTAACCACAATCTACCTCCAGGTCAACCACAGCTCAACCGGTTGGATCATACAATCCCTACACCATTCATCATCATTATCATCATGTCTCGAGTACGTTGACTTCAAGATTCCCTGAACTCAGGCTAAGTTGTCAGTTTTCACTTCAAGGTCGAACTGCATTGGTTACTGGCGGCGCACGCGGGTGTGGTCTGGCATTTGCACGCGGTCTGGCCGAAGCCGGTGCCAATGTGGCCATCTTTGACGTGATCCCCCCCGAAGCAGAGTTCGAAGCTATCGCGACCGAGTGCGGCGTGCGTACTGCCTACTACAAGTATACACTCTATCTTGGACTGCAAGAATTGTCCATCGCTGACTTCCTAGGGTGGATGTTGCCTCGGAAGAATCCCTCGATGCCGGCTTTGGAGCCTTCCAAACCGACTTCGATAACGCTCTCGACATCTGTGTTCCTTGCGCTGGTATTAACCGTCACCAACCCTTCCTAGAGTTCACATACGCGGACCACGCCGCTCTCCTCGGAGTCAACGTGTTGGGCGTGCACATGACGGCCCAACGCGCGGCAAGGCAGATGATCGCCAATGGGACACAAAAGGGCAGTATTGTCTTGGTGGCCAGCATGGCCAGCCACATTGCCGTGCGGTCGCAACTGTGCAGCGCTTATTGTGGTACCAAGGGGGCCGTGAGGGCGATGTGTCCAGCAATCGCCAAGGAGTTGGCCCAATATGTGCGTGTCTGCTGCAGGGCTGCCAGGATGGGCGAGCGCTGACGATGACAGAACATCCGAGTTAATTCGATTTCACCAGGATATGTTCGCACGGAAATGACGGCTGCTGTAGGTGGGATCTCCGATAAGATAGCGACGAAGCTAACCGTGGCAGTTCCCCCACCTGGTCGAAGAGTGGAAACGCGATGCGATGAACGGTCGCCTGGCCGAGCCGGAGGATATCATGGGCGCGTGTGTGTTCCTGGCTAGTGATGCTAGCTCGTATATGACTGGGAGTGATATTGTGGTGGATGGTGGTGTGACAAAATGGTAGTGGTTGAAGCAGAGTTGATTGTGATAGCTACTGTACTGTACTCGATAGCAAGCTAGCTACGACTGCGAGCTAAGATAGTGGGTCGGACTGTGCTTATCGCGGTCGCAAGCAATAACAAAGGTGGGGGTGGGGGTCGGGCTTCGTCCCGAATCTCCAACAATACTCCGCAACCAACTCGAATCAGTTCGATTAAATATACTCGGTGTTCAGCTTGAAATATTCTCGATCACAATAGCATCTTTGAATAGCGACACGATGACTCCTCCAGAATCAACCACGGTGGTGATAGTCGGGGCTGGTCCCTCTGGCTTGATGCTGGCGTAAGTCCCCCTCTTTCTTTTCGCCCCCGCTTTCCCCTCATACACTCTCCACATTTTCGCTCCAGCCGCATCCTAACAACACGCAGGTGCAATCTTCTTCGCTACGGTACTCCTGTTCTTCTTCTCGATGACCGTCCCGATCAGACCTCGACGGGCAAAGCAGACGGTTTGCAGCCGAAGACCATCGAAACGCTGAAACAGCTCCGTCTTGCCGACCCGTTACTACGCCATGGTGCCAAAGTCTACGACATCTCGTTCTGGGTACTTTCCTCCATTATATTCACACTCGCGTCCTTGTCCTGTTATCATTACTTTCTAGTTATACACAATTACTAACTCCTCCCTCACGCAGGACTCCACCCCCACGCAACCCGTCCGTCGCACCGGTCGCAAAATCCACTACCCCGACCACCTAGTCGGAGCCCCCGATCCCTACATTCTGCTAGCCCACCAGGGCATGCTGGAGGATGTTTTCATCAAAGACATTGAAAGCCGAGGGGGATCAGTCTCGCGGAACAGCGAATTCGTGGAAGTGCAGAAAGACGAGGCGGGCGACCTCGAAGTCACATACAAAGATCTGACCACGGGGGACAAGCGCATCGTCTACGCAAAGTATCTTGTTGGGTGTGATGGCGCCCGGTCGAAAGTGCGGGACTTCATTCCCGATGCGCAGTTGGAGGGCGAGAAGACGAATGCTTCGTGGGGGGTGCTGGATGGTATGTTTGAGCTCTTCCTGGAATTCAATCAGTCTCAAGCTTCGCCTTGAGAGCTTTGATCTACTGTCTGCGCCAATTGGGATTCACTGACGCTGACTGGGCTGCTGTTATCGACAGGTGAAATTGACACCACATTCCCCGATCTCTGGAGCAAAGTCGCCGTCCGTTCTCACACAGCTGGGTCGATCCTCTGGATTCCGCGCGAACGCAACATGACTCGACTATACGTGGAGCTGAGCTCCACCGATGGTGAGCGTGTGCCAAAGTCCATGGCTACACCAGAGTATGTCATGGCTCGGGCGCGGGAAGCCATGAAGCCCTTCCCGCTCGAGTGGAAGAGCATTGGTATGTTGTTGCATTGCGCTGGGCGACGACGAAACTGACCGCGGTGTAGAATGGTTTGGCAACTATATCGTCAACCAGCGTGTCGCGCGCAATTTCTCCAATCCTGACAATCGCATCTTTATTGCAGGTGATGTATGTCTCCCATTCCTTATACAGTCAACATGTACTGAGACAGATTCTAGGCTGGTCACGTCCACTCCGCACTCGCCGCCCAAGGCGCCAACACCAGCATGCACGACTCTCTTAACCTCGCCTGGAAGATGAATCTCCATTCCCGCGGTCTTGCTACGAATAACCTTCTGTCCAGCTACTCCACTGAACGTCGAAAGATCGCCAACGACCTGATTGCTTTCGATGCCAGCCACGTGGCGGCCTTTGAGCAGGGCGAGGCTGCTCTTGCCCGCAACTTCGATGAGAACATTCGATTTATCGCAGGGTTCGGGGCGGAATACCTTCCAGGGGAACTGCTCACGAGAAGATGTGAGGACACACAATTACGAAACGGACACACTGGCTCAGGTTTAGGAAGGGTGAAACCCGGCTCCCTCCTCCCACCTTCGCTCGTGACGAGGTACATCGATGCGAACCCCGTGCCAGTGCAGCTAGATATTCCTCTCCTCGGGCAGTTCCGCGTGTACCTGGTTGTCCCAGATGTTCGGAGTGAGAATGAGTTCCTAGAGAAGTTTTGTGGGGAGGTGCTGGCCAAGGGAAGTGCATTAGCTACGGCAACCACAAAGGCAGCTCAGAGCTATTCAAGTAGTGAAAGGAATCAGGCGACAGATGATGTGTACATGGGCCACGCGCGATATACATCAGTTTCGCAGGTGGCGACTTTTGCCTTGCTCACCACTGCCCAACGGGAGAGCTTCGAGCTGGAAGATCTACCCGCTGTGCTGAAGCAAAGCCGCTGGACAGTGTATCTTGACGAAGCTGGCGGAGAGAAGGGCGGATGTACGAGCAGGTGGTTTGGGGAGGCAGATGCGACGCAGACGGCGGTGGTGATTGTGAGACCGGATGGGTATGTCGGAGCTGCGGCTCGTTGGAGTGAGTCTGATGGAATGCAAGCTGCTCGGTGGGTCAATGAGTACTTCGAAGGGTTTATGATTTGAATTTGATGATAGATGAATACTACGCAGAATGTATTTGAGTATCAGGAGTCGAATCTAGAAGATTGAATTGATTAAACTATTAACTACACTGATCAATACTTCTTGATGTTGCGAAGTGCATCACGTTGCTCTTCAATTACACGCTGCATCTCTTGGATCTGCTGCTGTTGCTGTTGCTGTTGCTGTTGCTGTAGCTGTTGCTGTTGCTGTTTCCGCCGCCGCCGCCGCCGCCACCGTTGTTGTTGTTGTTATTGTTGTTGTTGCCGTTGCTGTTGCTGCTGTTGTTGCTGCTGCCGTCACCGCCGCTGGCGCCAAGATGAGGGGGAATGGCGGAGGCGCGAGGGGCCATGGTGGTGGTGGTGATGAGGGGGAGGAGGAGGAAGAGGAGGATAATGATGATGATGATAATGATGATGATGCGGCGGAGGAGGAGGGTGAGGAGGAGAAGGTTGCGTAGGAAAAGGGAGAGGGTGAGGAGAGGCTGAAAGGCAAAGTGCGAAAGCCCCTGGGGAGCCAGCCTCACGTCTCATACCACTGACAAGCGAGCTCCACCCATCTACTAGCAGTCCACCTGCCGACTCACCCTCCCTCTCCTCACTCCTCGCTCGTGAGCTTGGACTCCCAAGGGAAGAGTCTCTCAGCTTTAACTTTGCTTCCCAGACTTGCCACTACCAGACACGAACTTTCGAGTCTCTAGACGGAGATTGTCGATGTCTCCTCATGGTGGAGGGCTGAGATGACAGTAACTGAATCTGGAGCGGAAGCTCTCTTTTGAAGTCTTGTTACATCTCATGCAGTGTTACCCCAGCCTCTCCATGAAGCCGTGTAATCCAGCATGATTGTCAGCAGTTCCAGACTGAGCATGTCCTCGCCTGTTCAGACCCTTGCTTGAACAGAGCCATGCTGATGGATGTTTATTGCTGGGTAATCCTCGGCCTTCCCACAGTCTCATGAATTCGGGAAGAAACCATGCCAGGGCATATGTAGGAACGAGTGGAGGAATAATAAATGTGAACATAGTGGGTAAAACAACGGCAATCATCTGAGAAGCAGTTGGTTTCTCTGCGCTTGAGACCCCCGAGCGACCTTCGGGATACAGGTGACAGAAATGCAGACATACTCGCTTCGTGCAGATACACTTGCGCCGTACTGTAAGCCATCGTGATTGTCGCGCGAGGCATGGGTCAAATCGTCTTCTAGTGTTACTGTCATGTCTGTTGGTCGAGGCTTGTCGCCATGGCTGCGTCTTCACAGTCATTGCTGAACAAAATTGCCATAGGGTCTTCATGTCTCCCCAGCTGGTCTTCTCAGCTAGGCACTAGGCTCATATACTTGTGTTCATACGTTGATCGAGGTCTTATCTTCTTCCAGGTGGAATAACATCCGACTCGCGCACTACCGAGAGATTGGCGGAGAATCGATGAGCGGAAGGACAGAGTGGAGGAACAATCACAGGTCCGGTATGAGAGAAGATCCTCATCCCGGGCAATATGTTGTATGACTGTTTCTCCTTCACAGCCGGATGCTCTACCTAGTCTCTGTGAGTCCAGCTCCGGGCCTACCGCAATGATAGTCGTTGTTGTGTATGCTAATATAGGTCAGTGTACTTTAGTGCTTGGTATCCAGCTTGCGGAAACGTCAGTATGCAGCTTTGTCCATTGTGTTCAGTCTTAGTATACATATATCAGTTCCACTGGTTCGAGAATCACTAGCTGAAGACTCGCACTCAACTCCGGTTTCTTTGTTACTACAGGCATCATACAATATGCCAAGATATGCCACAATGTTCAAGTGAATCTTTGGACCAACTCACAAAGAACAAACAAAATCATGTCCGAACCAAAGAATGAGTTTTGTTTGGTATGACACATGTTCCGCCTGCGAATCTCCTTCAAGGTAATAGACAGGCATGACATAGGCGGTGCCGGCGGTGCCGGCGTGGCTGGAAGCGGTGGACGAGCACAGTCTTGATGTTTATGCGCATTTGGGCTTCCGGGTCGTCGAGGAGATTCAGGTGGGGGTGGGCGAGTTCAATCCGCGGGGGGAGTTCGAGGCAAGTGGGACGGGGATTCCGTTATATGCTATGATGTCTGAGTAGGAAGCTGTCCTTGTCATTTCCAGGTCTTTCGCCCAGTTTATTCTCTCTCCACCTTTTCAATCCGGCCTTCGCCCCATCGATCTTTTCGCAAAGGCTTAAAAACTCTTAAACTCTTAACGACAGCTGAATTGTGGATCTCCCGTCGGCCGTATGCCCTTCAACCAATAAGACTCCTCCGAGCCGATCGATCGCCTGTTTTAGCCGGTGCTCGTATCGACTGCAACTCGGGGAATTTCTATCGACGGTAGTAGAATTTCCTTCAAAAAGGGGCCTGTCTCTTGTCTGATTCCTATCTCTGATGGGTTTTGTCTTCCTCTCACTCCAACAGCTGTAGGGAACGTCCGGATTAAGTCGCTCGTTTGACCTCTCCTGATCCTTCGTCGACCAGTACTACGCTCTTTGTCTCGCTGACCTCTCCTTCTCCTGATCCTCCTGAATAACCTTGTCACTTCTTACTTGATTGTGTTCTTGTCGCATTATCAGAATGAAGACAATCCTCCGGAGCGCATTGCTGGCTCTGCTCGCAACCACCGCCGCCGCGGTCGGCACGGGAGCCTGCACCACCAGCGCCCAGCAGGCTGTCCAGAATCCTTCCTTCGAGGACGGCACCACCGACTGGACCGTCGCGACAGGAGCGGCAGGCAGCGTTTACGACACCTACCGGACTTCGTCAGCCCCCGATGGCAGCTATGTCATCGCCATTAATGGCGATCTGGCCTCCAACGGCCTCTCCCAGACCCTGACCGATCTGGCCGTGGGGAGTACATATACGATCAGCCTGTACTGGCAACTCTTGTCGGTAGGCACAGGAACCTGTTCACTGAATGTCTACATCGACTCTGCGGAGAGCAGCAATGTGGCGGCCACCGGGCAGCTCACGTCGGCAAGCAGTGCCTGGACCCAGGTTACTGGCCAGTGGACCGCGACCAGTACGACTCACAAATTGATGGTGGACTTCACCTGCACGGCCGGCAGCTTCTCGAGCAGCTCGGAGGTCAATTTTGACGACATCACTTTCACTGGTCCTACCGTGGTCAACTGCCCAACTTCGACTGCCCAGACTTCAACGCCGACTCCCACTCCGACGCCCTCCGTCGCTTCAGCGTCGTCCTCTACGCCTGTTGTTGCTACAACTTCTTCTAGCAGCCCAGCTGCCTCATCCCCGGTTCTCTTCACCTCCGTTCCGGTGCAGAGCAGCAGCAGCGCAGTCACCATCGTCCCCTCTGTTCGTCCATCATCGGCAGCGGTGCGGCCATCGTCCAGCATCCCTGTGCAAGCCTCATCCGCATCATCCTCCGTTCGCGTGGCGCCAAGCCAGTCAACCCCGGCTCATCAGCTCTCGACCGCATTATCTAGTGCGCCGTCCAGCTCCGCTGCAGTCCCGAGCCTCACGTCCACTGCCCTTTACGGTGGCAGCACCGCGATCGCGGCGACAGAAACAGATGTGGACGTGCTGACCTCCACCGTCTACGCGACCGTTACCGCGACTTTCACCGTCGCATGTTGATGAGCCTGATCCTTATCGACGGATTTTTGAAGGTTGAACGGCTCTAGTAATATTCCAGCGTCTGTTGACTTGTAATCATGCAGGGGAGAGTATTGTAATAGTAGAGCAGTTTCTCTTAAGTATATCCATAGAGTACCCTGTTAGGCTCAGGTCTTATGATATCAAAGATATGATCATAATTACGTTGGCGCTTCCTATCGTACTCAGCTGGACTTGAAAAAAGCCAGACAAGCTGCCAGGGTCACGCTCAATACAATGATTGTCTATAAAATGGCACCTTGAAGTGGTGAGCAGAATTAATTAGTCACCGTCTTGAGGAGCGTCTCGACCCTTCTTCAGCCGCGAGAGTCACCACTTCCCGACCCTTACCCGCCAGATAGTATAATTGGTGCGGGCCGACCTCCGTTGTCGTCGTTCGAAGGGGCAGCCTGCCTTTGTGTTGCTTTCGGCAAGGACTTTGTAAAGCGCCATCTATAGTCCATTGAGGACTTGGGTACATAGTTCCTGATCATCATTCCGATTTCGTTCTCAGGCACTTCGAAGTACTATTCTCCTGGCTACACACATAGCACTGAGTACAGTATCTCTCAGCATAATCACCTGACTTTCAGTGTACGAAGAGTCTTGAAATAGAGGGCATATTATAAAGCATTACTCGGTAAAAGAAAGTGTCAAGATGGTAAACAGTATAAATTATTGATAGCTACGGCGGCGGCAACCTTTCTTTTTTTTCTTCTCTGATTCTGGATACTTCATTCTTCCGGAACACTCACAGCATAGTGCTGAGTGACTCGAGGAGATAGAACCGTACAGAAAGGAAAGGCCGAGCCAGCTAAAACTCCTCGAATGGCAGGGCAAGCAACGCCTCCCGGTGGGACGTCCACGAGTCGTCGAACCCCCCGAGCAAGCAAATCATGACATCGACCGCCACCTTGTACTTTTCCCGATCCTCGGGGAGCGCAAAGTCGAACTCGAGCTGGCCGTCCAAGTCGAGCTGGTGGTTGCGCTCTATGAAAACCTTGAAGAGGGCCGGCTTGCCCGCGCCACTGGCGAAGACGAAGCGCGCGCGGCCCCCGCGGACGAATACCCCACCCAGGGCCGCCCAGGGGTTTCCGGGCCGACCCTGACGCATCATCCCCCACCAGTCGTCTATGCCCTGGCGCGCTTCTTCCCAGTCCTTGTCAACCGCCAACCGCTGGATGTCAAGCCGCCAGCTGTCCAGTAGCTCAGGGCCGTCGTCAGCAGATACGGGGTCGTTCTCGGGGAAGGTGTGCTCGTCTGACATGACGGATGAATGGTTGAAAGGTATCTATCCCCGGGCGGAAGATAGCAAAAGCAAATGGGGTGGTGGTAGGGATGGAAGTGGCAACGATGGTGGTAGCGGGCGTTCAGCTCTATTTATCGGTTATTTGTACAGTATTGGATCAAGGACGGACCCTTTGGATGTCGCGAATATGGGCGAAGATTCCCTCGGCTTCTTTATTCTTTGCTTTGTTCGAGTGGATCTTTGTTATCCTCACTTCTTTGGCATGTTCCTCTATTCTTGATGTACTGTACTGTACACAGGGCGCAACAAACACAGATGACTATACACTAGCAGAGGTAATTTTATGTTAGACCGCCTCGAGGATTGTCTCGGTCCTCCTCCGGCCCGCTGGGTAGTAGCTGGGCAGGCCTGATGATTATATTAGCCTCTTTCTCACGAAATAAAGAGTACAATCTCCTACCTATACCTAGAGAGATGGTATTACTGCTGATGACTGTTGGTAATTCACTAGGCTTTCATTGTAAGAAGAACATTGATTGATCTGTACTTGAAAATATTACTGGCTAAGAAAATGGGTCAAGATAATACGATAAGTACTTCGTTTAACTATAATGGCTGCCTGTTTTTCCCTCCCCTTTTCCCGTATTACTTCTTCCCCATATTACTTCTTTTCCCCCCGTTACACACGACACAGGGTGCCGAAAGAATCGAAAGGGAAAGAGGAGAAGAAGGAGACAGGTGAAGGCAAATCAACTAATAGCCGCGTACTTCCAGTACCACCCTCTGCAACACTTCCAGGGTATGCTCCCACCAATCGCCCTCGGCCCAGATGGACTCTTTCAAGACGTCGGCCCGGTCAATGAACTTATCACAATCCTCGGGCCGCGAGAGGTCGAAATCAAGCTTGTCGCGCCCCAGGAAGCGGGCCGGCTCGCCCTCGGGGGCGCCGTAGACGAAGCGCGCGTAGTGCCCGCGGACCATCAGCCCGCCCATGGGTACCTCCACCAGCTCCGGGCAGGCCTCCCGCATCTCCTGCCACAGATCGTTGAAGGCCGGCAGCGCCGCCTCCCACTCACAATCATCCGGAATCCGCTTGACGGGCACTCGCCCGTCGGGCAGCAGTAGTGTTGACGTTGCGGACATGATGTTAGGATCAGGATTGTTGAAAGTTGTCCTGGGAGAAGGGGGGCACTGGCAGGTTAGGGCTGTTGATGAGGGAAGGAACATGTCATGGTGAGGGCAGTGGGCGTTACTTATAGATTTTCGGTGCAGCATGACCTGCCATAATGACCAGATATCAAGAAGTATGGAATAAAGCATCTATCCAGCGACGGGCTGCGCGCGGGCAAGTCTTGCTGGATGTGCTTTTGTGCTTTTGGTTGTTCTTGTGCACTCCTGCTCTGTCTTGATGATTTGGCTTGGTTGTCTGTCTTGGTTGGTGGGAAGGGCGCAACAAAGTCCGCTGACTGTGCACCTGCGGGGGCTGAAAGGACCTTTGTACGGAGAGTAGTAGGTGATAAAGGTGTGATGACAATGAATGTCGATGTCAGAATAGTACCTATGTCTGTGGCTGTCGAAAGTACAAGGGGAACGCTTTTGACTGGACAACGGTTGATAACAAGAGCTTACAAGGGGCCTTGTGGGTGGTAGCAGAACCTGGATCAAAGATCTCCCCTTTGGTAGTTAATGCTGACTGAGTATAAAGAAGATTCTTCACCTTATCACCGGCACAAGCACGTCTTCCTCCAAAATACAGATTCGGAGGCATTTCAGTATCGAATCAATTGTAAGGCACGTAAAAGAATCGAGTCACGGTCTGGAAGAAAAGTGACAGCCAGCTACATACTTGAATCAACAAGTCAAGCATGATGCAAAAAACATACAACAGAAGGGATTCGCTGGTGGTCACCCACCCAACTACTAACCTCCCGGCGTGTGGCTTAAGTACGGCTGAGCGGACGGGAAGCCCTGTTTTCCACACCCTGTGGTCGTATGTATTTGGGTTCTGCAAGATACAAACCATAACACATGGACAAAGCAAGATCTCGAACCATAGAAGTTTGTATAACCGTGAGCAAGTTGTCCCGTGGTCAACGCGCAGGTTGGTAGAGCACCAGAATCAGCACCACTGACCTGCGAAAGGATTTAACGACACTGTCTTATTCTCCATGGACTCAGCCACACCCCCGATATCCGTGGAGCAAGCCCTGCGATGAGGTCAATTGTCGTCATAGGAGGGTGAGTCAAACATTTTTTGCCCTGAGTGCTAGCTGAACTCATGCCTGTGTAGCATCAGCCACAGTCATGCTGAGCCACTTCCTAGCCTTCCACTAACGCATAGCATAAGTGGACCGCTCGCATGAGTTATCCGGCATCTCCGGCTGTCAGGGCCGAGTTCGGACCAACCGAAGCATGTCCCACTCCCAGCACGTCGGTACCTTCAGTTTACTGTTGGATCATTGGATGACGCCGGCCTTGACTCGCATTTCCAGCATAACAGACAAATTGATTGGGCCGCAACAAGCTATACTAACAAGGCCACATTAGTGTCAATCAGTATTAGGTGGGTATTTACGTTACTGATGGAAGAAAATTTCGCAAGCGAGTCAATGTAGCGGCCCTTCTCTCCGGGTGATTGGTCGAGTACCCGAGAAGGCTCCACCGGGCGTTTTCCCTTTCTATGTGTAGCCTCAAGCTTACTAGGTACACGTTAGTGCTGTACAAACCTATTCAAGGTTCGGTTCATGAACCCGTGTTCGTTCGAAATTGTTCATCAGAGCTTACTTACTTTTACTGTTTTCGTTTTGCCAAATGTGTGTTGTGACGTTAGGATTCAGGTTCATATGTTTCTCCGCTGGTATATTTGATGGAAGCAGTCACTGTCCTCGATTTCCTTCGGATCTCGCGGGTTGTAGCTTCGACGCTAGGGAATTATGATCCAAGCTGAGGTGGATGTGGCTGAGAGGCGTCGAGCTAGGTAGGAACGCCAGTGGCAGCGCACGAGGAGCTTGAGTAAGAGTTCAGCTTCGGAATGAGGCTTGGTGGATCATACACTTTTTACGATATTCGATTTTGTGGTTTTGTTTTTGTTCGTAGAGTCGCAGCTATAAGAGCCGGGTGTCAGCCACATTAAGCTTGATATTAGAGCAAGAAAGTGTACATAGCATTCTGGCAAACAAGACGAGGCAACTGGAAGCTATAGCCTTGCACTCTGCAATCGACAACACAATTATTCATTACCATTACAATCATCATACTCAGACAACCTCAGCTCATTTGACAGAATGGCGGCATCATCGAATTGCCCTCCAGAGAATGCAAAGTTCCGCATTCTCATGCTCCATGGTACGTTTCAACCTCATCACCACCATCATCTCGATCTGGTAATCAAGAGCTAACCAGAAAACAACCAGGCTACGCTCAAACAGCCCAGAGCCTCCGCATCAAAACCCGCCCTCTCCTCCAAGAACTCACCCAGACTCTCACTCCTATCCTCCAAGCAAGATACCCCGGAGGTATTGAATACCTCTTCCCCGACGGACCCATCGACCTGGACACCAACTCCACCTCCTTCACCACCACATCTACATCCCACCCCACAAACGCAACGCGACTAGCCTGGTGGCTCAACCTTGATGACACAAGCCGTTACATCTTCCTCAACGACACAGTCCACTACCTCTCTAATTTTCTAGACGGGAAGCCCATTCACGCGATCATAGGCTTCTCGCAGGGCGCCGCGCTGGCCGTGATGCTCGCGGCGATGTGCGAGGCCGCTGCCGATCCGCAGCGGTTGCAGGCCATTCAGACACAGAATCTTCCCGTTGACACATTTCTGCAATCGCTGTCAGGCCAACAACCGCTTGAATTTGTGTTAAATTTCTGCGGGTTCCGCGGCACGATGGAGTATTATAGCATTCTGTACACGCCGGCGCTGTCGACGCCGTCGTTCCACGCGATCGGGGTGTTTGATACGATGATCACGGCGGAGGAGAGTCGCGAGTTGTTGGAGGCTTTCGTCGCGCCGGAGGTCAGGTGGTTCTTCGGAGGGCACTTTGTGCCAAGGGATGCGGAGAGTACGCGGCAGGTTGTCGGGTTCGTGAAGCGAGTGTGTTTGGAAAGGGCGGTCGGAGATACGAGGCGGTTGGGGTCTGTCTTGACAATAGGCTCGGGGTCGGATTCAGAGTTGAGCGTGTCGAGTTTATCGGGTGAGAGACGAAGGTTGAAGAAGGTGGAGGTGCGTGTGAGGAAACGGTCTCCGGTTCAAATGGGGTGGGGAAGACGGGAATTTGGAGTGAGGCTGGCATTGGCAGTTTGAGTATTGTACAAAGGGAGAAGGGATAGATGAACTGCAATGCAGCAATTGATATGATCGATGCCTGCAAAGATGTGATTGGAAGAGTCGGGTATAGCCAAAGGAACAAATCACAACAAGAAGAACGAAACATAATCCTCAATTGAGCTTTGGGAGTACCTTGATTCGGATGATAATCCTTGCATTGTGCTTGGATTCAATCTTAGCAAAAGAGATAGTCTGTGTCTCCAATGTTAGAAACTATGCACACACAGCTTTCGCGCTTGTATTGATCTGAAATATACACTTTCTTGCTCATACTAGACAGCTCAAACACGAAATGATGGCTCAATGTTACTGTTGGAACTTGTTCGACCTGGTTGTGCTAGTCTAAATCCATACCCACACCGGTTTCGGCGACCGATTGCAGTCTGCATCTGCAGCAGCCCTGAGGACAGCCACACTGCCCTAACATGGAAGTTCAAAGACATCCCCACACATGGCAGTTAGCAAGAATAGGCTAATCATAATGTGTGCGAGCACCCAGGGGTGGTCATGCGAACCTGGGCCACTAAACTTCCTTCCATCAAAGTCTCTTGGTTTGACTATGTAAACTGCTACAAGTATACAAAAGCAGTTCGAATAGGTAGAAACAGATGAAAATCTATAGATAAGTGACGACTCAGGACCAAGATACTGTTCGAAGAGTGTGATTTAGTTCAGGTATGGAGATATCCCTGAAAAGACTCTTCTTTTTCAGAAAAGTATCTAGAAAGGTCGTGTTCACTTAAGTTATCTAGAAAAAGAACTTGCTGCTTACTTTCGTACTGAGGAAGATACCTGGAAAACGGGGTCTTGCTTACTTGCTTACTTAGGGAGGTGCCTGGAAAGCCTGGAGGCCTTATTTACTAAGCCAGGTGCTTGTTAAGGCATTAGGTGCCTCTTGTCTACCTACTTAAGACAGGTGCTTGGTAGACTGGTTTACATTGCTTGGTATTATAGTTTAAAATCTCGATATTCTAGATTATGGGCAATAGTCAGTAGAGTCTTCCCGCATCGGAGACAATACTTACTCTAAAACTTGAGTAACATTGTAATATTTGGTAAAAATTCTAGAAATGGAAGATAATCGTTCTATATGAGCACCTCTAACACATACGTGGGCAAGGCCAAAGCGGCAATTTTAAGCCCCGTCCCTGAGTCAATCGGGGCAATCCAACCGCGCGGGTGGAAAACAAGTTTTCAGACAAAATGGTCAGCCGTAGCCACTCCTTTCCTGATTTGAAGCCAGGGCATCGTTCCCACATAGTCCTCCCCACAATATCCCATCTTCAATTGCGGGGTACGGATCTCCGCATTTCCTGAAGAAATTCTACGATGATGGCATCATGTACTCTGAACGCAAATATTTAAGCCTTGAACTTTCCTACGGAAATGGGATAGTAGACCATCTTGTGTTCATGACAATCAGAAGTCAGAATGCAACTGTCTGTTCGCCGGCTACTTTCACTCGGCCTGCTGGCCACAGCGCTTCCTGCTACAGTATGCGGTGCCAACCGATCCTCAATGCTCCGAACCGTGGTCACCACCGACCTCGAGCAGGACGACTTGGCCTCCCTGATCCGATACCTCCTCTACACCAACGAGCTCGACACCCAAGCAATCATCTACAGCTCCAGCCGGTACCATTGGTCCGGTGACGGCAATGGAACCAAATTCTTCTTGCCCGATCGTGAGTACAACAGCCCGCAGTGGGCGTGGCGCTGGACCGGCACACGCACCCTACAGGACAAAGTCCTCCCTGCCTATGCTGAGATATGGCCGAATTTGAACAACCATGATCCCTCCTACCCGACCCCCGATGAGCTCGCATCGCTGATCAAAATCGGCAACATCAACTTCGAAGGCGAGATGGAGCTTGACACCGAGGGCTCGGACCTCATCCGATCCCTTATCCTCGATGATGACCCACGTACGCTGTACTTGCAGGCCTGGGGTGGTACCAACACCATCGCCCGCGCGCTGAAGTCGATCGAGGATGAATACTCGGGCGGGTCGCAGTGGAATGAGACTCGGGCTGCAGTCGTTAACAAAACTGTTATCCTGGCCAGTGGGTTCCAGGACGAGACGTATGCGGATTATATCTCTCTCCACTGGCCGCAGATCCGCGTCGAGCAGCTGGAACCTGGATACACCACCTGGGGCTACAACTGCAACAAAGGCCAGGGTAACACACGCGGACGCTCCACTGGCGATAACCTGTACTTCACGGGAAATTGGATGAAAGCGCACATTCAGACCGGACCGCTCGGAAGGCTTTACCGCTCGTGGATCGATGGCCAGTCCATGGCCGGCGATGCCCAGGACATTTTCGGGAGCCCAGCCACTGCAAACCAATCGGCATTTTGTAAAGCCCTGGAGCCATACGCCTTCTTGTCCGAGGGAGACAATGTGGTGTTTAATCCCTTGTTGACGACGGGACTGCAGGATCCGGCAAACCCGAGTCTCGGCGGATGGGGCGGTCGCAGCTACCAGAATTCCACCTCTCCCAATCTGTGGGTCATGGTGTCGAGCGAGAAGAACAAGGCGGGCGACGAGGTTGACGACTACACCACCGACCGATGGGCAGGGGCGGTGCAGAACGACTTTGCGGCGCGCATGCAGTGGTCCCTGACCCCGAAGTACAGCAGTGCCAACCACCCCCCGTCCGTGACGATTCTGAACGGAACGACAGTCGAGGCACAGGCCGGAACGACGGTCATCCTTGTCGGAAATGTGAGCGATCCTGATTCCAACAATGTCACCACTACTTGGTGGCAGTTTTTCGAGGAAGGCACTTACCCGGGCAATGTCACCGTGACGGACGTGGGAGACGATTGGGCGGAGGTGGAGATCCCCGCCGATGCGCGGAATGGCGAGACCGTCTCAATCATCTTCGAGGGGACGGATGACGGGCAGTTTCCACTGACTCGCTACGGGCGCGTATTCATCCAGGTTGTATAGCTGGTTTGCTTGCTTAAAGGCATATAATAATACTGATAATGCAGCATACTCCCTACTGTCGACTCGTCGAGCATGATCGGGTAGAAAAGGATGGAGGTTGTCATTCATAACGGTGGGGGAGATGAAGAGAGGAGAGGAGGGGAAGTAACGACGGGAGGATTTATTGCTTATCACTTATCGCTTATCTGCTTATCGGTTATCTCCTATCTCCGCCTTTTGGCCCCTTCCCCAGTCATCATCTCAGCTGATCTGTGTAGACTGTTCATCCCCTCAATCAGGATGAAAAGCTGTCGTCTGGTATAATATGCTTTGATATAATGATAATGCTTAGAAATACAGTCGAGTGGTGACCACTGTGTCTTGTCATGCGGCTCCAACGCAGGTGAATGAAGGAGTTTTTGGTAATCCGTGCTGAGCTGCGGGGTATACATAGACCATGGGTGAAGCTTGAAAGTGTTTTGGGCACGTCCAGCAGCGATTCGAATTACTCACAGGCGATCAGTTCCGAGACACAAATACGTTTCAAGAATCAATGAGCGCACCAATTACTGGCGAAGCCAAACCGCACTTCCCAATTGTCAGAAGCGATGGGTGGTCCACCGAGAACGAAGCAACCGCAACCTGCTTCTGCGGCGCGGTGCAATTGTCTTTTGTAAGCTTCACACCAATGTCTTTGCTCAAGAAAATCTACTGAAAAAGCTTCTAAACCCGTAGCCAACCCACGGTCCCGGCTTCGTGGTATCCTTCATCTGCAACTGCACCGACTGCCATAAAATCACGGCCTCGATGCACTCGACCGGCT
Source organism: Aspergillus japonicus CBS 114.51 (assembly GCF_003184785.1). NCBI lineage: Eukaryota > Fungi > Ascomycota > Eurotiomycetes > Eurotiales > Aspergillaceae > Aspergillus > Aspergillus japonicus. The sequence continues at coordinate 149,829 of NW_020291705.1, forward strand.
TCATCGTCCACGACACCCATCTGAAACACCTGCGCGGACAAACGGTCCTAAAGACCTACACGCAGCCTAAATCCCCCGGAAGCGACACGACGGTGACCAACCACTTCTGTTCCACGTGCGGATCGCTCATGTATCGCGTCAGTGCGGCTTATCCGGGCATGAGTGCGCTACGGGTTGGGACGGTGGACGATTTTTCTTTGCATGAAACGAAGCTGCGGCCGACGGTGGAGTTGTTTACCAAGGACCGCGTGGCGTGGAAGCCTCCCACCGCTGGGGTGGAGCAGTTTGTGGCCGATGGATTGCATTAAAGAGAGTGCATGTATAGTACAGTACAGTAATCTATGCACAGTATGGCACGTGGTGATAACACCGACAGTCCCCGTCTCGGGTTCTTATCAAAGTTCTTCAGGAATGGCGGGCGGGATTTGGCTCGGCTGGCGGCTGCTTCGCCCGATTGGCTGGCTGCGTGGCGGACGCAGAGAATTCTCAACTCCACCGCACTTTGGCGGGCAAAGAGTGGCAAGTCCACCCGGCGAGGCGAACTGCCGATCACGGACTAGTTGATCGAGGACGGTTGAGTAGACTACTGCTCGACATGATTAGCGTTGCATAGATGGCATCAACTGCCGGTTGGATCATGTCAAGTCACTGCTGTAGGTTCGTCTGACAGGGAAGATGATCCTGCCCTCGTGCGGTTGATTCACTGGCATTTGCCACGAGGGTTAGGGTTGGGGACTGGATTATCAAGATTATCAGCAAACGATTAGCCAAGAGAAACGGAATAGAAGCGTCCAGCGTCTTGGCAACCCCATTACGCAGGGCGCGACACCAATCACGCAATTGACTCACCCGCTTCGTTAGGTAAAACAAAAATTTCTTTTATAGACCGACCACCTTGCCTTGCAGACTTTCTTCTCCCCTTGACATTTCTTGAAAGTTTTTGCCTCTTGTGTGTCGTGTGTCGTGTACCTGTCTCAGAGTAGCAATGGCCTCAGCACCTGCCAACCACGAGGTGGACGCCCAGGAAGCGCCGCAAGCCGTCGACATGCCGCGCGTGTCTCGGTTTTCCGGGGTCAAGTCCATCTATCGCTCGATCCCTTTCCAGATTGCCATCGCCAGCGGTGTTTCCTTCACGGCGCCTGGTATGTGGGATGCCATGAACAACCTTGGCGCTGGTGGAGCTGCTGAGCCCTACGCTGTCTCGGCGGCCAACGCCCTGGTCTATGGATTGTTCGCCATCGTCTGTGTGGCCGCCGGTGCCATCAACAACCGCATCGGTCTGCGCTTCGGTTTGGTCTTGGGAGCTATTGGTTATCCCATCTATGGTGCTGGTCTCTACACCAACAACTATGCGCCTACCACCTGGTTCATGCTCTTTGGCAGTGCCCTGTGTGGTATCTCTGCCGGTTTCTTCTGGGCGGCCGAGGCGGCCATCATCATCGGCTATCCCAGTCCGGCGGACCGTGCATTCTACCTGGGTATGTCAATGCTCATTCTAATGACCGTAACATCTTGTAGTTGTGAATACTAACAGCTCAACAGCCATCTGGCAAACTGCCAAAGCCGCTGGTCCGATTGTCGGTGGTGCCATCAGTCTGGGCCTCAACGCGCAGACCTCGTCCAAGGGCACCATCAGTGCCGGCACGTACATCGTGTTCATTGTGATCATGTGTCTGGGCTTCCCGATTGCCCTGTGCCTGAGCCCCGCGGAGAAGGTGCAGCGGAAGGACCGGACGTTGGTGGTGGTGCACAAGCAGGAGTCGTGGGCGGCCGAGTTCAAGGCGGCGGTGAGCCTGATCTGGACGCGGCGCGTGCTCATGTTGCTCCCCGCCTTCTTCATCAGTTACTTCTACAACGCCTTCTCCAGCACGTGGTTGACCGATTACTTCACCGTCCGCTCCCGCGCCTTCTCCTCCTTCTTCACCAACTTCGCCGGTATCGCCTCCTCGTTCATGATCGCCGCTCTCCTCGATCGCCAGTCCATCCACATCAAGACCCGTGCCAAGATCGGCTTCCTGTCTATTATTACTGTCCTCACTGGTACCTGGATCTGGGCCTGCGTCTTGCAAAGCCAGTTCTACAATGCCCCGGAGGCCCCCACCTTTGACTGGTTCACCGGCGGGTTCGGCAAATCCTACGCCTTGGTCTTCTTCTGGCAGTTTGGCGGTCAGGCCTTCCAGCAATTCCTCTACTGGCTGGTCGGTCAGTATAGTACCGACATCTCTTCTCTGTCCTACCACTGCGGAATCCTGCGCGGATTCGAAGCATTGGGACAGACCGTTGCCTGGGCGTATGTCCCCTCCCCTGTTCTTCTGGAATAGACAAAGAAACTGACCAAACCAGTATGCAAACCGAAGGCAACGTCAACCACTTCGCCAGCATTGGCCTCAACTTCGGCGTCACCCTGCTGTGCGTCATCCCCACTTGGATCGTCCTGTCTGGCCTGGAACACAGCCACGAGGTGCAGGTCACCGTCGAGGATGTCCAGGCCAAGAACGCGGACGACTCCGAAGCCTAAAATGGCAACCCCATGGATTTTCAACAAAGTCCAACCCGAATATATAGTATTTAATATTTTAGCATGAGATACCCCTTTTTCAACAATCTGGCATCGTTTAGCGTGGAGTGATTTGTGGTGGATTCATGGAACGGAATTCAATTTATCTTTACCACCATTTCTGTTTCTTCTATCCTTTCTTTCATTGGATAATATTATCTTGGTTCGGTGTTAGCTGCAGTCTTATGCAGGCAGCTGGGGATTTTACATATCTTACCAATATGAGATTTACGACCACAAATCAAGCTTGATGCAATACTGGTCTATATTATGTCTATATTATGCTACTATGCTTTGACTATACTCCACTCCTCCCTAAGAATGCAGCCATCCGCCGAAACATCTCCACGGGGTTGGAATACATGGGGAAATGCCCACTCTCCGGGATGAGCGCCAGCTCGACCCCCTCCTTCTCCAGCCGGGGTAAGTACGACAACCCGGCGTTCTCCTCCCCGAACATGAACATCTTCGGACACGGCAACCCCAAGAACGTTTCCAGTAGACTGCCTGAGTCGGATAACTGGACCATGGACTCGAAGATCGCGCGCACCGCGCCGGCGCGCACCCTCGCGCGAATGGTGCTGGCGTACAAGGCACTACCGTGGGAGTTTGCGGTCGCGGTGCGCGCGATGAATGCATCCAGGAAGGCTTCGGGGTCGTCGGCCGGGAAGAGGAAGATTTGTCGGCTTAGGAAGCAATCTTCGGGGGCGAGGTTGCCTTTGATGTCCACGAAGCTTAGAACGCGGGTGGGGTGGTGATGGGCCAGGAGGAGGGCGGTCAGGCCGCCCATTGAGTGGCCCATCAGGTGGAATTGCTCGAACTGGTAGTGTGCGAGCACCGCTTCGGCGGTGGCGACTAGGAAGGGGATATCGGTCGCGGAGAGGTTCGTGCTGGTGGTGTGCCCGCAGCCCGGTGCGTCAAAGGCAATGTAGCCATATTGCTGGAAAGCGGGGCGGATCGCGATGTCGGCGAGGTCTTCTTTGCATGATCCGAAGCCGTGGAGGAAAAGGATGGGGGGTTTCCCGGGGATTAGGTTGTTGTGGATGGTGGCGATGTTAAGGCTCACGCCTTGCACTTGGAGGGGGATTGTCTCGTACGTGAGTGGCATGGTGAGGGTGGGTTGTGAGAAGTGGATGTATGAGTATGTAGATTGCTGAGTTCCTTGCTGGCGGATGTAGAGCCTTTATTGCCTGGCCCCAGATGCAGGGGCAATTATTAGGTTTCGGTCCGCCACATGCAGGGTCAATTGATGGGTTCGGCCAAAAGTCGTCTTGCCGGCCTCGGCATTGCCGCCCATCGGGATCGGTGCATTTACCCGACCATGCTGAGATAACCATCATGGTTAATTCAGTGTATGGGTGTATTATATCTTCCTTTCCCCGATGTTTGAATCGAGGCTCTGAGTTAGTTTGTTCTTTCAGCAGCCTCTCTGTTAATAATGGCGACATCACTCTTCAATCCGCAATTACGATTGCTCAATGCTCTCCGAGCCGGCGCGAAGCCGGTGATGACCTTCTTAGGGCTTCCATCCTTCCGCACAGCACAGATCGTAGCCCATACCGGTGTCGATGTCAGTCCCATAACCTTGTGGACACGAGGCTCTCCACTGATAAATCTAGGGAATCATCATTGACTGTGAGCACGGTAACATCAGCGACGACGGCATGCACAGCGCAACGGCTGCCATCGCCGCCATGGGCGTTTCGCCGCTGGTCCGGCTCCGAATGACCCATCCGGACCTCATCAAACGAGCTCTTGATGCAGGCGCGCAGTAAGCATCTAGCTCACCTTACCCGTGAGAGGTATGCTGATGCAATACACAGTGGCATCGTCGTGCCCATGATCAACACCGCTGACGAAGCGCAGGCGGTTGTTGCACATGCGAAGTTCCCGCCTCAGGGGCTTCGAGGGCAGGGGTCCGCATTTCCCGCGATTGCCCACGGCAACGACCTGCCGACATACATTAAGACTGCGAATGACACACTCATTACCTGCGTTCAGATCGAGACCAAGTTGGGAGTGGAGAATGTGGATGCCATCTGTGCTGTGCCGGGCGTTGGTGAGTCCTTAGCCCGACGCATCTTCTAGACAGTTTGTTGATTGCATGTTCAAGATATGATCTTCATCGGCCCTAATGACCTGGCACTATCGGTCTTGGGCTATGTCCCTGCTAAAGGTAATGAGCCCGAGTTTGTCGAGGCGATTGAGAAAATCGTGGCGGCGGCCCGGAGGCATGGGAAATGGGTCAGTCGATTGTCCAACAACGGGGCTTTATGTAAAGAGCATCTCAAGGTGTATGATACGGTGGCGTTGAGCTATGATATTCGCGCAATGCAGAACTGGTATACCAGTGAGTTGCAGGTGGCAAGATCATAATAGACACAGACAAGAGGAACGACAATACTTTGGATTCTTGTTTTTGGGTGTTGCTTTTCGGGTTGTGTCATCTTTCCTAGCAGAGTAGATTGCGCAGATATATGTATCCTTTGAAATTTGATATAACACTCAAGGCTCAAGATGTAGCAATGCTGTCGTTCAATGTCCTCTCTCAGTATGAGAAAATATAGTTTCTACCACCTGGGCCTTCCACACGACACTACTATTTGAGAGTGGAATAGGTGTTTGGTTCATCAAGGATTCAAGATTCGTAACACAAGTCAATTACAATGAAGAGTGTGACATTGCCTAGGGAGTTGGCTATCAAGTGAAAGCGGGAATAATTCACCACTACCACAATACTTCCTCTACCTGTCGAGTGTGAAGAAAGAGAGCAAAGAGCAAGTACGCAACCTTCAATCATTTCCCTCACTCATCCTTTCCATGCCGCTGCAATGTATGGTAACCCAGCTTCTTTCGTGCCTCGGCGATAGTGGCACCGCCGGCAATCATCTCTCGAATTCCTTCCTCGCTCTTCTCAATCTGGCGTGCGACTTCGGCCACCTCACGCGCCCGAGCGCGGGGCACAATGACCACGCCGTTTGCATCGGCGACCACGATATCTCGCGGGTTAACGCGGACCTTCCCGATACCGACGGACTCGTTCACGCCCCCGACCTGCACGCGGTCCTTGCCCGTTCGCATCCACCGACCAGCCGTGAAGAGCGGGTAATCATCGCTAATCGCACGGTTCACATCTCGACATACCCCGTCGATCACGGTTCCGGCAATGCCTCGCAGGCCGGCGTACTGTGTCATGATATCTCCCCAGACTGTACAATCCGTGCGACCGCCGTTGTCAATGACGACAATATCCCCCTCGGCCACATCATCCACAAAGTCTCCCACACTACCGGGTGGATCGCTGGCAGGCACATACCGGACGGTGAAGGCTGGTCCGACGGTGACTCTGGTATAATTGGCAAGAGGCATGATGTCGAATGCCTGGCCCGCAAGGCCCAGTTTATCCAATGCATCTGACACCGCCGGGGTATCAGAGTCGGCGAAGAGAGCCACAAGCTCTTTGTCTTCTGGGATGGCAGACTTCGGATTGTGCTTGGGTGGTACGGCTTCTGGCGCTGAATTCTGCTGCAGGGTTGGAGCACTCTCACTCTGTCGAATGGCTTCGAACTGCGAATCGTGCATCACCTCCGAGACAGGGTGGCCGGCACGAACGGCCTCCACCATGCGGGCCTGGCGACGATCGATGCGCTCGGCCAGATCGACAACCTCGTCAATGCGCGCAGCTGGCACAAATACCGTTCCACAGTTGTCGGCAATCACATAATCATCTTGATGAACAGTGACCCCGCGTACCTGTAAGGCGGTCCCCGACGCCACCTGCACCAGCCGATTGCGGGCGCTAATCATCGTCACTCCTCGACCGTACACGGGGTAGCCCACGTCGCGGCTGCCGTCGATATCGCGACTCATCCCATCGATGATGGTTCCGCGGATGCGCTTCTGCTTTGAGGCGTTGGCGACAATGTCGCCCCAGCAGGATATGCCGTCAGTCCCGCCTGCGATGACCAGGACGCGGTCATCAGTGGTAACGGCGTCGATGACGGGAGTGAGCAGATGTGTGGTCGGCTTCGCGTCGGTCTTGGGGCCAACTTGGACAGTGCTGGCACGTCCAACAATTTTCGGGCACTCCCAAAGGGGTCGTAAGCCAAACGTCGCCCCCTTGAGGTTGAGAAAGTCTAATGCGTCGGAAACTGTGTTGCTGTCTAGTGCTGCCAGGCGATTAAGAATGCTGATTCCGCTCATTGTGTCGGCTGCGAGTGGGAAGGGTGGGGGTTCAAGAATAGCAGAACTATGATGATTAGAAAATGTGACCAAAAGATGCCAATGGGTTAGTTCAGGGCAACTCTAATATGAAGTTGGAGAGGAACTTGGAAGGTCTTATACATTGCTACTGGTACTATCGGGGAATCGACAGTTGGCCGACGGGACGGTCGGTCGCCACAACGGGCGGATTTCTGCTCCCGCCGATCGGTAATCCTGGTGCAGGATGTACATGAGATACTATAGACCAACAAGTTTTCGGGTAATGTTATGACATCAGGCATGAAGTGATCCGGTGGCTGAAAGTGCCTAACATCCTCACGACTAGACCGCGGCTTATGCTGGATACACTGAGGAAAGTAGCACTGAAAGCCGACTCAAGTGACTCTGCGGTGAGGTGCCTTTCATTGTGCCTTGTTTGCAACAGACACCGTGAACCTGCGATCCTCTTCCCTTCTACCCAACCCCTCCGACCTCCTCAGTTCTTCAACTTTGCATCTTCAAATCAGTAAGTTGAGTCCTGATCGTCTTCCATGAACGGCGAAAAGATTACAAGCGATTCCTGTGCAATAGATGCGGATATTCTGCGCATGCCTACGCCATCAGGCGATCAATACTTAATCGCAGAGAGTGAAAAGCCTATTCCGGGATGTGCATTTGGGAGCGTCATTTTCGAGTCCGTGATGTACCACTATATGGAGTTCAAGCCGGGGTCTTGTTTTACCTAGCTTGTCTGCCGTTGAACATTGATCTCGTCGATACCTCGGGACAAAGACCGCATCTCAGCACCGGTCAAAGCACGAGATTATGGCTTGCTTGCAACCCTTATACCGACTTTGCTCGACGCATGATCCCACACAGATTGGCGAGAACGGATTCTCTACCATTTCTTCGATCCAAATCAAACCAGGGAGTAGAACTAATGTATAACATGTGCTCTGGTGAAGGACTTTCCAGATCGTCCACATACTCGTCACGCAGATCCACCTGAAGAAAGCATATATAGTGTTGAGTAGCATTGATTATAATGACGCTTTCCATAGTCTCAGAATCAGCTGGCTGAGCGATTGGAGTAGTACCAACAAGGCTTTGGAAATGACAGGCCTACCTTTGCTGTAAAGCGATACTAGGATAAGATAGTCTGGCAGCGAGTGCCTCGCAAACCATTTGCGCAAAGCTTTCATCCGAAAGAATAGACCGGCTGTCCTGTAGGCACTGAAACTGTGGCTTCGCTTCCAGGATAGCGACATGATTATGTGTAAGCATGAAACCGCCATCTTGTTTCTGCTGCCGTAAGCAAAGCCCGCCGTCGTCAATGGCGATTATCTGACGGTCTCTCCTTTTGTTAGGATTGCGAGTCGTGTCTTTGCATCCCGGAATTCGACGACTGTTGGGTGCTGAGTTAGGACCCTGCAGGAATGCCTTAATCTCGTCTGACGGAGACTGTATGTCAGATGATTTAACATGAGGCAACAGAACGGGGAGAACATTGCGCTGTGGCTACCGTTGCACTACACGACATGCCAGCAAATGGCTTCGGCTCCAAAAACTGGCGGATACTTCGTCTAAGTCTGAAAAGATTTGTCCATTCTCACTTCGAAACGGGCATTGAAGGCATACTCCGTCACCACACTCTGAAAATACGAAGGAGGAGCCATGATAACAATATTCTAGACATGTCAGATCTAGTGTACTGATTGATCATGATCAAGACTGCAATGGGAGCAGTGGGGTTAAAAAGAGGGGCCAGCCCCGCTCAAGGTGTCGGTGCCCGGTGCCTGAATTGTGCCCCACTGGCTCAAGTGACAAGTTGCAGTCACTGTGGCGGGTGCGGTGATGTTTGTGGCGGCTGACCGGGCGGTCAGAGCTGTCAGAATTTCTTCCGTCAACGCCGCGGCGATCGCGTCAGTCAGTTTGCAAAGCATCTTCAACAACATACACTCCATCATCAATGCCACCATTCTTGTGATGGCGGCCACCTCTAGGTCACCTTCCTTCTCTGAGCTTATCCGATACCACACTTTCTATTTGGTCAATCCTCTACAATAGACTTCACGCCATCTCGACCTGGTCGAGTGTCGCTTTCAAGATGTCGCGACCACCCCTTCCTATAATCCACCAAACCACAATTCCGGCATGATTTCGGCTCAACGTTCCAACCAGGGGACCGATGTTGAGAACCTTGCGAAGAACTGGAACGTCATTAACAAGCGCTGCGCACTTTTCAACATCCTAGTGAATGACACGCGCCTCTTCGCAGGACTCAGGTACAAAAGCTAGCTATGATGGACCCGTGGATTTTCGACAGACTTCACAGACCCTGCGACCCGGCAGCAAAGGTAGCCCGTTCTATTTCCGAGGTCGACGTGTGTGCCGTCTGGCAAACTATGTCATGTTTATTTACCACGAAAGAGCCATTGACCCCACAGAAAGCCGGACACCTACCCCTGTCGGTTATCTGCAGTACAACTCCATCCATGGAGCACGTCGAAAGCTATTCGAAGCTCGTCCAGGTCCGAGGGGAGAGAGAAACCGGCCTGGTGGCACATTATGCCGGAAGCGCATGCAACAGATAACTCCGGAAGAATGGACGGAGGACGCGTATTTCGTGTGTCCCCTCCTAGCCCTCGCGCAGTCTGAGGAGCAGCGGCGAGTTGAGTCAAGCCCGGCTACTTTTACTGTATGTTCTCGGTTTGCTTGCTTGCTCTCCAAGTCTTCGTTATCTTGGACTCTAGGTTGATTAGGTACAGTCTCGTCTTCTCGTGACGGAAGTAGCAGATAAAGAGAAGATAGTCCTCTACGAGGCTGACATTACAACGGAGCTTCTAGATGGGTTCAAGAATCCGAAAGAGGCAGATCGTCCTATGAATTGGCCCACCGTTAGACGCAAGAAGGTACCATACCAGCCTTACGATACCTTCCCTGAAAGGATGATGGCAGAGCTCCAGACGCCTGCATTCTCGCCACTTGATGGAACCAGTTCGATACCCGACAGTTCGGTGCCAGACATGGACGGTAAGACTCCAAGAGGTCAGAAACGGCCGCACGATGCAGAAGAGGATGCACCATGCAAGCAGACACGGATCTCCGACACATCATAGCTGAACCGACGTCAACACTAATAAGATGCTTGATGATCAGAATAGTCAAATAATTAATGTATACGAGCCATAGCAGCCGTAAAATCCTCTGTGATTCTTGCTTAAATAAGAGACCCAAGCCAAAATGGGATGGTTAACAATTGATTAACAGATTGAGCGTGGTCAGACTGTACTATGATTCTCGCCCGGGGCCTTTATCTGCCGAGAAACTGGTGCATATGACCCGATTCTCCTCACCAACTCTGCCCTCGCCTCTGGCAAGAAGACTGGCATCGGATTATCTGCCCAAGCATTACCTAAGGTGCCATTTAGTGGTGGGACCATGTTCATCTAAGCACGCATTTTCCTTGGATAGAGGCTTCCCGCCACTTGCTGGATTCGGGCTTACGGCTACTAGGGGCTTGCTACCCACAGCTCCATTCTGGGTGGTGTAGTTGCGGATAGCAGTCGGAATTAATTACTCTGGACCGCAATGCAGGGTGGAGTGTGGTTATGGGTAAGAACATCCCCGCTTATAAAAGAATCGGATAAAGACAGATGGAGTTTGTGATCTGGGAACAGTCCAGTAGCTCGGGTGGATGCTTTCCCCTCTTGTCCACTTCAACTCCACAGCAGCTCACAATTTGGCCTCAGGAGTCGTTTTCGTCTTTTGGGTATACGCATCCCAATCCACCGGCCGACCGGACTGGAACTCACGCACTCCATGGGCACCATCGCCATCGGGTTGCATCATCTCATGGAAGAGTGCCTTGATCCCCGACGCCTGTTCGTCCTTGCCGGCGTGCTTCCAGGCGAGCCTGACCAACTCCTTCGACATGCGCGACGCATGGGGCGAGACGTGGCGCAGGCGCACCAGCAAGGCGTCCAGCTCCTTGTCTAGATCCCCGGGATTCTCTGCGACCTCGGCGACGAGGCCCAGCGAATGCAGCTGGTCGGGCTTGACCGGACGAGCCGAGAGCATGGCCTCACGCGCGAAGGCTGTCCCCCACTCTCGGATGACATACTTGGAGATCGTCGCAGGACAAAGACCCAGTTTGCCCTCGCTCAGCGTGACCGTAGCGGCCTTGGTGCAGAGACGAAGATCACACGCGAACGCCAGTCCAACACCCCCGCCAAACGCTGGCCCATTCAGACACGCGATCGTCACCTTTGGGCACCGATCAATGACCTCGAACAGCTCTGTCAGCCTGGCGAACTGCGCCTCGCTGCTCTCCTTTCCTTGTGCAACCGGGCTACTCTTCCCCAAATCCATCCCCGTACAGAAGAACCGCCCCGTGCCGGTGATAACAAGCCTCGACACCGCTGGATCCGAACTCGCGGTATCTATAAGTGAGTGCAGCTCCGCAATCATCTTAGCGGTCAACGCATTCCCATTCCGCGGACGGTTCAGCACGATCTTTAGATTACCCCCGCAGCGAAACAGCCGCATTCCCTCAGCGTCAATAGCCAGAGTCCACCGTAAAGCCGTCAAGGGCGGCCGAGAGTCTGTAGGCGACTTGGCAGCAGTCTTACCCGCCAGCGCAACTCCAGCCCGACTCCCGTTTTCTCCGCCGGGTAGCTGCTTCGCAATCCAGATCCCCGTCTCGACCAACCGGGCCAGATCAACGCCCGTCTCGACCCCGGCTTCCTGGAACATATACACCACATCCTCGGTAGCGGCATTGCCCTTGGCTCCGGGCGCGAACGGACACCCGCCCAGCCCCGCGACGCTGCTATCGAAGACGCGCACGCCGCAGGTATACGCCTCCCATATGTTGACCACAGCCTGGCCGTAGGTGTCGTGGAAGTGGCCGGCCAAGGCACCGACGGGGATACCACCGGCTTCGGTGAGATAGTGAAGGAGACGGCGGACCTTTGCAGGGGATCCCACTCCGAGGGTGTCGCCCAGGCTGACCTCGTAGCATCCCTCTTGGAGGAGGGCTTGCACGCAGCGGAGCACCGCGTCGGGCGGGGTGGGTCCGTCGTAGGGATCAGAGAAGATGCAGGAGACGTACCTAGCACCATTATCAGCCTTGCTGACCTTCATCGAAGTGAGGTAGGTGGGGATTCAACATACCCTCGCACAGCCAACCCATCTTGCACAGCCCGCCCGACCACCTCCCGCGCCCTTGCAAGGCCGACCTCCACCGAACAATTGATATTCGCCCGGCTGAACCCCTCCGTCGCGCTGACGAACACCGCGATTTCTTTCACGTCGAGGGACTGGGCGATCTTCAGACCCTTAAGGTTCGGGACTAGCACCGGGAGCCGGAGGTCAGGGCTGTCGTGGGCTAATGCCCGGATGGAAGGGTGTTGAAGGAGATCCCGGCAGTCTGCGAGCTGGGGAATCCGGCGCGGGGAGACGAGGGAGGTCAGCTCGATCGTCTTGAGACCGGTTTGGTGGAGATGATGGATTAACTCAAGTTTGATGGGGGTAGGAATTTGCGTGGTGATGTTTTGGAGGCCGTCGCGAGGACCGACTTCCACAATACGGACTGATGAGGAGGGCATGTTTTTTGAGTGCAGTGAATTTATTTCGGGCGATACTTCTCAGTCGGGTTGTTTTCTGCTCTGTGCATCTAGGTATATGCACACTGGAAGGCCAGGGTACAAAATATGTGTGGACTGGTCGTCCCCGGACCGCTGGGTGTCTTCTACTCACGGACTGGCGGACCGAGGCGGTTGGGATCAGAAAGAAAGTATTGACATTGCTCACTAAACCTACAATCTCGCCCGATTCCCCTCCCTCATTCGCACCAGATGATTCCCCAACTCGCGCAGGAGGTGTTTCTGATGTTTCCCGCTGCCGGTCTTGGGGAAATCCGCCCCGACGGCCGCATCGCCGATCCAGAAGATATGTTGGGGTGCCTTGTGACGCCCCAGTGTCTGAGTGACCCAGTGCCGGAGTTCATTGTGACTGATTATCTGTCTGGCCTTCAGAAACGCCCCGACCACTTCCCCGTACCGCTCATTCTTGATCCCGACCACACTGGCCTCACTGATGGCGGGATGCGCCGTCAATCGCTCTTCGATCTCACGCGGGAAGATGTTCTCCCCGCCTATTTATGTCTGGTGGTCAGCTTGCATCCTCAAACAGCAAATACCACCACCTCCTCGGCAACACAAGAAAAAAAAAAAAAACAAAACCGCAATGAACATACCCCGAATGATCAAATCCTTAATCCGTCCCGTGACCGCCACAAACCCCTCCCCATCCATAACCACCTCGTCCCCGGTAAAAATCCACAGCACCCCGGCCTCATCCCTTCGCATCACCTGCGCTGTCTTCTTAACGTTGCGCCAATACCCTTTCTGCACCGCGAAACCCGCGGTACATAGCTCCCCCCGCATCCCCCGCGCAACCACGCCTCCCTCCCGATCCACCACCTTCGCCCACGTGTGCGGTAGCACTCTCCCAACCGTATGAATTCCTTTCTCAACATCATCGCTCAGACGCGTCATAAATGTCACTGGGCTCGTCTCCGTCATCCCGTACGCAATCAGCACGTTCGGGACTCCCATCTCGGTCCGGAGCCGGGTCATGAGCGTCGGCGAGACAGGGGAGCCGGAGGCGAGCGCGGTTCGTAGGGATACTGGCTTGGTGCCGGTTTGGGCGAGGATGTCGAGCAGGGCGAGGTACATCGTTGGCACGCCGAGGATCACCGTTGCGTGTTCCGTGAGGAGTGCGTCCACGCATCCGGTCGCGGAGAAGCGGGGGGATGGGAAGATGATGGTGCTGCCGTGGATGAAGGAGGACAAAAAGCCAAGGACCAGGCCGAAGCAGTGGAATAGGGGCGGTGGGCTAAGAATCTTATCCTGGGCGGTGAGGGCTAAGCCTTGGCCGACGAAGCGGGCGTTGTTGAGAAGGTTTCTTTTGTTGTTACGGTTAGTTGGCATCCGAGGCGAGAGGGGAGTGGGTTGAGAGGGGGGTTCACGTGTGCGTTAACATGGCGGCTTTTGGGGAGCCGGTTGTTCCTTTGCTATCGGTGAGTCCCATATAACGTGTGAGATGCGAGGGGATAAGGATTACCGGAGGTGAATTGGAGATTCAAGACTCCTTCCGGGGAGATGGTGCGTGCGATAGCTGCTTGTTCGGCTGGCTTGGGGTGGGCGTTGCTTGTGAAGGCGTCATAGAATTGAAGGTCGCTGCCTATTTGGCTGGAGATGCTGTCTCCAATGAGCACGATTCGGCGGAGCTCGGGGAGCTTCGGGTTCGGTGATTCTTCGCCTTGAAGAGCGTAGATGTGGTCTGAAAGATTCCGTTTGCTGATGCTCGCGCTGATGAAGACAAGTTTGCATGCTGGGAGGTGTCAATCATATGTTGCACTGGGCCAGATCGCGGGAGGGAAGGGCGTACAGCTCTGATTAACTGCGCTGGTTAACTCCCCGGGGGTATAAGTATTGTTCAAGACCACCACGGGACACCCAACGCGACCACTACCAAGAAAGACTTCGATGTATTGGTAACAGTTGCCTGCCATGATGCCTACGCAGTCCCCTGGACGCAACCCTATGTTGAGCATCGCCTGGGCAAGTACCCGGCTTCTCTCCCCAAGTTGGCGGTAGCTGAGCCGGACGGACTGCCACGGTACAACTACCGCCTCCTTAGAACCGTGTTCAGCTTCTTGCAGGTCGATGAGCTCGCCCAGTGTCTTGTGCCAGAGGGCAGGCTCGGTCGGGCCGTGGACTATGGCGGGAGGGGGAGTTAGAGTCATCGTTGAGTGTGTCTCGGACATGAATAGCAGAGGTGGAAAAATCAGAGAGATATCCCTCAAGAGATATGCTTTACTCAGCCGTAACACTATATATTTCGCAAGATTCACAGGCTGTCCGCGATCTCCTCACTCTGCCTCCATTGATGTGTTGCGGACCTGCCCGCGGGACCACCCGAAGCCATCGGTCCGAAGGGCAGATCAATCCCCCCACAGCATGGTCATCTTGATTGTTTTATTTCCCCCACGCCAACTTTGTACTTGTATGTACAGCAATATTCACTTGGTCTGCTTTCCTCGGGACACAGCTCTATCAGAGATCATCATGGCGGCTCAATCCTCCTTCCCACCTCTCCAATCCAAAATCGACCTCAACGATTCGCAATATCGGGCCAACCGGGAAACATGGAAGACCGTCCTAGACAGATTTGAGGAGGCTTTGGGGCAGGTCTCTGCCGAGGGCAACAATGCGTCTATAGCACGACATCAAACCCGGGGGCAATTACTGCGTAGGTGTGGACCATCCTCGCCGTGACATTAAGCTGACATGTTAGCAGCCCGCGATCGCATTGCCCTCTTGTTGGACCAGGACTCGCCCTTTCTGGAGATCGGGGCCTTCGCCGGTTATAGAAACCCCAATTCGACGCCATGTGCCAATTTGATCGCGGGGATTGGGAATGTCAGGTACGCCTACTAATTAGCCATTCCTTTCACCACCGATACTCACTGCATAGTGGCCAACCATGTATGCTCATGTCACATATTCCGACCCAGAGCGGCGGGGCCTGGAACGAAATGACAGGTTTGCCAACGCATTCAACCTGCAGAAACCATACTAACCACCCATTCCAGTACTCAAAACAAACCGAATCCTGGAAATCGCCTTCCAGAATGATTTGCCCCTCATTTCACTGGTACAATCGGTACGCCCGCCAAGTACCTTTCGTACAAGAAGCCAAATTGCTGATTGCCTCATCCCAGGCCGGTGTCTTCCTCCCGCAACAATTCCGAGTCTTTCACAAAGGCGGCCAACTATTCCGGGATCTCGCCGTGCGGACCCAACATAGCAAACCCTCCTGCGCGCTCGTCTTTGGCTCCTCGACTGCCGGAGGAGCCTATCACCCCGCGCTCTCCGATTACACCGTCTTCGTCGAGAACCAAGGGCAGGCGTTTCTGGCAGGACCGCCGCTGGTGAAGATGGCGACTGGGGAGGTGATCGGGGCGGAGGAGCTGGGCGGGGCGAGGGTACATGCCACGAAGACTGGGCTTGCGGATCAGATCGCGACCGATGAGTATGTGCGACGTTTCCCGGCTATTGAGTAACACCAGTTAATCCACCGGCTGCAGGCTGGACGCAATCCGCAAGGCCCGAGAGTGGGTAGCGACCCTGCACATCGCTTCACACCAGACACTCGTCGACACCATCGAGCCCTTACCCCCAAGGTACCCCATTGACGACCTCCTAGGTCTTGTGAACCCCGATATCCGAAAGCCTTTTGATATGCGCGAGGTCCTGCTACGGTTGATCGACGACTCGCGACTGTCGGAGTTCAAGCCGAAATACGGAGGCAATCTGATCACAGGCTGGGCGCACATCTACGGTAAGTCCATTCATCTCTCACGTTGCTCCCAGTCTTCCCCAGTGGAGTGCAGCACTAAGCCGACTACCAACCCAGGAATCCAAGTCGGCATCATCGCCAATCAAATGTCAGTAATAAACCCAACCGAAGCCGCCAAAGGCGCGCAATTCATCCGCATGTGTAACCAACAGTGAGCTACCCCCTCCTTCCATTTTCTTTTCCCTACCACCCGCTAACAACCTCACACTGGGAAGAAGCACCCCCCTGCTCTTCCTCCACAACGTCACTGGCTTCATGGTCGGCGCCAAAGCCGAACACGCCGGCATCATCCGCACCGGCGCGCAACTCGTGGCCGCTGTCTCCACCTCGACCGTCCCGCACATCTCCGTCATCCTGGGCGCCTCCTACGGCGCTGGGAACTACGCCATGTGCGGCCGGGCCTACGGGCCCCGGTTCCTGTTTACCTGGCCTAGCGGTCGGTGCGGCGTGATGGGGCCGGAGCAGCTGTCTGGCGTGATGGAGAGCGTGCAGCGGAGCAGCGCAGCAGCCAAGGGGACTGTGCTGGCGCCGGACGAGCTTCGGGCGCGGGTGGAGCGGTTTCGGAAGGGCGTGCAAGCCGATGCAGAGTGTTATGCAACAAGTGGGGGATTGGTGGATGATGGAATCATTGATCCTCGGGATACAAGGGATGTGGTGGGGATGTGTTTGGAGGTTGCGGTGGGCGCTGGAATTCAAGGTGCTGGGGGGCATCGTTTGTTGGCGAGGATTTAGTTCTGCAGGGACGGAGAGTGGTTGTTATACTTCTTCTTTGCAATCACTTTTGGATTATAGTCAGAGAGCACCCCCCTTTACTATTTGATTGTCCATCTTATGTTACAGAAAAGCGTTCGCCTGAGCGGAGGTCATTATCATACATGTCGACTCTGCATTGAATATAATCGTACAGAAAGGGACAGCATGATATACATTGCGCTGAGGGCGTCGTATCGATCGGCCAGAAGGATTGTCAAGACATGGATCTTACTGACGGTTCTCTATAGGATCTCGAATGCTGTCCAACTATGTCTATTTCAGGGCCATTTCTTCAGGTATGCAGATCCCTGTAGTGATACCAATAACACACTTCACGGGCTTGAGCTGACACAGCCAGGCAGCGCTGCAACGGACCGACAGAAGCGGACAGCGGTCCGATGCGGGGAAAGCAAAGCCAGCAACCCTAACTATTGTATCCTTCGGATAGCCTCACCGAGCGGGACCCGGAACGGTGCCTCATTCCCTTATCTGCATTGTAGCCAGCGTCTCTTTTGCCTCACCTGCATCTCATGATCACAATTCACGACTCTCCAACGCCGAACAACAGTCTCCAGCAAAATGACGGTACCCCAAAGCCCAGTCTCGCAACATGCATCCCCCTCGCGATCCCCACTCTACGTGGCCTCGCCCCCCCTCGATCAGACCACCGGTCGCCCGATCATCCAACGCATCCTAATTGCCAACCGTGGAGAAATTGCTGTACGCATCATCCAAACCTGCCGCAAGGTCAACATTAGCACCGTCGCCGTCTACGTTACAGAGTAAGCCCTCCCCCTCCCCCTCCCCCTCCCCTCACCCCAGCACAACCTGACCATCTCAAACAGAGACGCCTCATCCCGTCACGTCCGCGAAGCAGACACGGCCATCTGCCTGGGGTCACTGAGCCGCACTACCGACAAATCCCCCGCGCAAGAAGGAACCGACACAAGAAACCCCTTCCTCAACATCCCACTCCTCATCCGCACCGCCCTCTCAACCCAGTCCCACGCCATCCACCCGGGCTACGGCTACCTCAGCGAGAACGCGTCCTTTGCAACCGCTGTGCGCGCCGCCGGCCTGATCTTTCTCGGGCCAAGCACCGTCGCCCTAACCTCGCTCGGCGACAAACGCGCAGCCAAAACCTACCTTCGCAGGAACGCCCCTTCTGTCCCCTTAATCCCCGGCTTTGTCGGGACCAGCCAGACCCCGGCTGACCTGATTACTGCCGCAACGGAGATTGGATTCCCGGTGATCCTAAAAGCCTCCGCCGGTGGCGGGGGAAAGGGAATGAGAATTGTCCGGGAGCCCTCACAATTGGAAGCGGAGCTCGAGAGAGCGCAGTCTGAAGCGGAGCGGGCATTCGGGCAAAGGGACTGTATTCTAGAGAAGTATATCGCGGCCGCAAAGCATGTTGAGATCCAGATTGTCGGGGATGAGCACGGGACAGTTGTTGCATTTGGCGAGCGGGATTGCTCGGTGCAGAGGCGGCATCAGAAGGTCGTGGAGGAGACGCCGTGCGCTTTTCTGACAGCTGACATGCGGCGAGAGATGTGTGACACTGCGGTAAGGATTGGACAGCTGATCAAGTATGCGGGCGCGGGCACGGTGGAGTTTGTGGTTGATGTGCAGACGCGCCGGTTCTACTTTCTGGAGGTGAATGCCAGGTTGCAGGTGGAGCATCCAATTACGGAGGAGGTGATGGGGTGGGATTTAGTGGCGTTGCAGGTTTATGTCGCAGCGGGTGGCCAGCTGAAGGATCTGCCCGCGTTGGAAGGGGGACAGTGGAGAACCCCGGCGCAAGGCCATGCGATTGAGTGTCGACTTTGTGCAGAAGACCCAAAGAATAATTTCTATCCGGAACACGGGAAGGTTCAGCTATGGCGGCCGGCAGACGGGGTTTTGGGACCGGGGCGGGATGTGCGGTATGAGACGGCTATCCAGACCGGGGCCGAGGTGTCGATTTACTTCGACTCAATGATCGCTAAGATTGTTGTCTGGGCGCCGACCCGCGCGCTGGCGATTGAGAAAATGAGTCGCGTACTGGCCCAGACGGCTTGTGTTGGGGTCAAGACAAACCAGCTCTTCCTGCAGCGCTGCCTGCTGAGTCCCGAGTTCCGAAAGCCGACGTATACGACTGCGTTCATTCCGTCAAACCTGGAGCAGTTGCTGCAGTTTCCAGAGGTGCCGCTGCAGGAGTATTTGCCCCTAATCCCTAGTCTGGTTATTCGCAGTTTGGCACAAAGGGGGAATACTCGTGCGCGGCCATTCCAGTACATCCGCAGGCAGTTCCGGAATCAACACTGCGATCCTGTCAACATCCACTGTGACGTTGTCACAACCATCACCGGTCCCGAGGCCGGGACATCAAGCATGTGTGTCTGGGATCCACCGACGGCAGGCCAGTCCCCCAGCCTGAAACATGCGCGACTCATGCCTGTGCCAGTTGAGAAGGAACCCGGCGCTGCTACAGCTTCCTATAACATCATCAGCAACACTCTCCGTCGTGCTGCCACGAAAGCTGTCACCCCGAGCGCCATTCATGTTGACTCCTTGCGACCCGCAGAGAATTCTTTGGATTCACCAACTCCCTCCAGCACATTCACCATGGAAGTATCCGTTGACGGGCGCAGAATTGTGGCCCACGTGGCCGTTCCTTCCCCTGGCACAACCACAGGAATGGTCGACCGTTCGCAAAGAATATACTGCCACTTCCCATCTCTTGGGACGTACATGGAGTTCCAGCGGGACAGTCTGCTCTCGTTCACGGAGGGTCGAAGGAGGTATGCAACAGCCGAAGAGGCGGGTAAGCGCACGGTAACTGCGCCGATGCCCTGTAAGATTTTGTCTATTGAGCAAAAGAATGGGGATTCGGTGAAGGCGGGGCAGGTCGTCATGGTGATCGAGAGTATGAAGATGGAGTTAAGTATCGCCGTGGCGGTGGAGGGGACGTTTCAGACAGAGTGGCGGAAGGGAGACGCGGTGGAGGAGGGAAGGATCCTTTGTTTGGTGGTGTAATTGTCTCTATGTCTATAGCTGGTTTGATGCTGAGATACGATACGATCAATATGCCTTCTTGCAGTAGAAGTATCTGTGGTCTAGCAGCGGCCGTCTCAAGCTTCGTAGATAACAAGTAGGCAAACACATATATGAGGACAAAAAGCACCAGAAAAGAATAGAGTAATTGGCGTATCTTGTATCCTGTCTAGGATGGCAGTATAATGGCTTATCCAGTGGAGTTGCACAATCGAGAACGTGGAATTGATTTAAACTAGACTTGCCGACTGGCAGCACACGACACACTCATTGACAAGCAAGAGGACTTTATAGCTTACTCTGCCCCATTCTGGTCATGGCCTTGATCTCCTGGTTAATTGCCAGATCGGACAGAATCTCCTCACTGCCACCACCGACCACCATGACTCGAACATCCCGACTGATCTGCTCAATACGCGCTCCCCGACCATTCTTCGAGTACCCCAGACCCCCCATAACCTGCTGTGCCTCTCGATTGACCATCTCCAGGGTTCTACCTGCTAGCACCTTCAGATTGGCAAACAGTCCTCCCATGGCCAGATCCCTCCCTTCCTTGCGCGCCATATCCGCCATGTAGACCAACTGCTCCATCCAGGCATAGGCCGAATCTAGACTTCGGCCCATTGCACTGAACTTGGCGCGAATGACCTGATTCTCGATGAGCTTCTTCCCAAAGGTCTCCCGCGTAATTGCATGCTTGTACGCATCCTCTGCACAGACCCGTGCCATGCGCAGCGACGTACAAGCCAACCACAACCGTTCATGGTTGAAGTCTATCCCATCAGCACTGTCCCATCCTTGGGCAAAGGTCATACTCACTATGCATAATGATTGGAAACCCCTTATTCTCCTCCCCGAGTAGATTTGCCACCGGAACCTCAACCTGGTCGAACTCAATATACGTGGAACCTGTCGCAGTCAGTCTCAGTCCTCACCGGTGTGCGAGAAACCATACCACTAGCCTCAACCCCGGAGTTCCGTATCTTCCGACACGTCACCCCGGGCGTCCCCTTCAACGGAATGACCAGCGCCGACACGCCCCCAATCCCTGCGCCCCCGGTTCGCACCGCCGCCGTGCAATAGTCAGCGAAAATCCCATTTGTGATCCACTTCTTCGCCCCGTTCACCACATACACATCGCCCCGCCGCTCCGCCGTCGTTGTAATGCCCGCGACATCGGAGCCCGCTAGCCATCCGCGAAGGTCAGCATCTCACTTCCCCAGGTCACCAAAGAAAGGGAGAAAGAGATACCATCCGGCTCCGTAACCCCCAAGCAGAACCGCACCTGCCCGCGCACCAATGGCCCCAGAAATCGTTCTTTCTGGTCGGCATTCCCGAATTGCACGACCGGCGGCGCTCCGATCGCGTTGCCGCACCCGAGCGCCCACACTACGCCTAGGTATCCACTGCGCGCGAGCTCGTCGATCACGATCAGGTCGTGGAAGACGTCCCATTGGGAGGGGTGGATGTCACCGGGGAGGCGTTGATTGCACTGCTGGATGTGGGCGGTTGCGAGGGGGTAGACTGCGGCAGCGGTGTAGCCTTTTTTTGCGTGGTATTGCTGGACCTGCTTCCTGGGTTAGCGTGCTAAATCGCATGGAGGATGGATTAAGAGTGATGCACCTCGGGCGGGACGAAGCCCTGTGTTTCCCATTCTTCACAGAAGGGGGCGATGTGCGTGTCTACGTACTCCCTGACTTCGCGCTGCAGGTGGTGATGAGATGGGGTATAGTAGGGACTGTTGGTGAGGGGGCGGGTGAGCCAGAGAGGGTCGGCAAAGGGAGTGCCTGTTGCGGACATTCTGTGCTTGTGGTTGGGTTAAGGGATGATTTCGGATCGGCTTGCGTTCTGAATGCTGGGATAGAGCTGAGTAGGATACATCGGAATCTGTCCATCCATGTGGATAGTGCGTTGTATACTTGGAATATATGTGTACGGTTCTGCATGAGTGCCAGATGGTGGTCGGGTGCGGGCCGGATTCAGTTTCCTTTGTGTCGTTTGGGTGAGTCATTTTGGGCTCGTAGAACAGAACAGAAATGAAAAGTTGTATGCCTGTAATTTTTAGGCTGTCGCTCAACTCAACTGTCATTCTTTGGTAATTGGGTAATGCGAGTGGAGACTCACGAAGAATTGATTGCGCGCCCCTCGGTCCGATCAGCCCAGTGGGCTGTCTGTCTGGCATCGGTCCGCTGCTCGGTCCGGTCCTGGGCTGGTTTCCGGGCTGGCCTCGCCACCCTGCGATTAGACCGAAGGTTTGGCTGATACAACAATTGTATAGAGGTAACATTGATACACAGGATAGCATCTGAATTGTACTACTTTAAGCACATAGTGTCAAAGTAAAGCATGCATCATTCCTAGCATTTTACCCTATATCTCTCAAGAGACAATCGCAGACCCCGCTTCCTGAACAACAAAACCAGCCTGAAAAGCAACTCCGCCCTACAGTCACATCAGTAAGCCCATTCAATATAGCCAAGCACACTGCAGCAAACCCACCTTTCATTAAGCATCTTCATCAATCCCTGCACCAGAAATCCCTTTACAATCTGCAGCCCCAACCCCTTGTATAACCTCCCTAGCCCCTTATGGCTTACAATAAACCTCAACACCTTCGTAAAGCCCCGGAAGGGCTTTCCACCACAATAGACAGGGGCTTTAGACTGCAGCATTATTTTGGCGACAATTAGAGGCTGCGTAACAACCGTCGCGACGACCTTCGACAGCGCCCCAAGCACTAGCCTCGTCGCTGGCGCGGCAGGTCTGTTACCTGGTCACAATGACGGCGATGAAATTCGTACACAGTTGCGCCTTTGCGCCCTCTAACGCCCCGAGGAGCAGTTCTGTTACAATATTGGTCTCAACCCGGTTATGCGATGCCCGGAAGAACTTCTGGTACGCGGCCCGCGCATGGGTCGACCAGTAGAAGTAGAAAAGGTTCATGGACCACGGTGTTGAGAATGGAGCTGCTCAGGCCCTGGTAAAGGCCGGGGAAGCCCTCTTCCTGGACAATGTGGGTCACGGCTAAGAGAAGTGAGTCGTAGCTTGGTGGGGGGAGGGGTAAGCTGCCCGGTTTCCCCTCTTGCTCGCATTGAGCAGTTCCCTGACGGCGTTGGATTTGGACATTAATGCTAGAGAATGTTACCAATGTTCTATTGGGGAACTGGAACCGTAAAAGGTCGGGCACAGAAAAAGAAAGCATCTAAACTCAACCTGTCGAGCGGTTACACAAGCACATTCGCCAATATGGCGGATATGGCGGCCGTGGTGCCTGAGGCTACGGCCTCCCATGGTGAAAGTTGGGACTTGGTTGTCATTCTGAAAAGTGTAGTACCCCATGAAAGAACACCCCAAGAGGTCCAGCATATGGACCTCCTTATTTCCAGAGATAATGGCTGCCAGGTGAACAAGGACCCAAGCGGCCCGGGAAAAGCAACCCGGCCCGGCCGGAGTGAGAGCTTTCCGATACACCAACAAATCCTCATCACATGAGTTCAGTCGTCAGCGTACTAGAATTCAAAAGAAATTCCACTTCATGAAGTCGCAGAGCCGGCGAAAGGCCACGAAACATATCCTCGTGGCTCAGGTCTATTCTCGGAGATGATGTCGAGATTGGCATACTCGGCCCCAGAGCCCAGGATATGGGCGAGGAGATGCTGGGGTAATCCGAGCCGGATGCACTCGAGGTCTTGCGCGGATTGCTGCCTAGGATGGAATAGTCGAGCATGGACCACAGGGTCTCTTCGGACACGGGACCCGGATCGCTCAGTGGGGTCTTTGCGTCGATAATGCTACTCAACCCGTGGCGCTGCGCGTGGAAATCACGCAGACGGATGGACTGGTTCCAGGACAATTGTTAGTGATGGTTATCTCACGGGTCATTGAAGTGGACATACCATATTAGCGGCATGTGTCCAAATTTTGGCTAATTGATCAAGTATATCAACAGCATACTGAAAGCAGTCCCGCATATCCGAGAGCCGACAGGAAAGATTCTGATGCTCCTCCTGTGACGCAATCGATAGAATCACTCCCGCGATCGCCACGCAGTACGCGTAGAACGAGGACTCGACGAGTCCGCCCGCCTCAGACACATCCCGGAGGAGGCGTACCAGATGCGTGGCATGATCTACTCCATTCTGCAGGGCGCGAGTGACAAAGCTATGCGGAACCTTGGAGCCAAAGGGTTGAAGGCAAATTTTAAGAACGAAAGGGTGATTCAGCAAACAGTGGCACAGATGGAATAGGGTGTGCGCGAAGGTCTGGTGTCCCAGTTCTTGTTGGTTCAGTGTCCCCGTCGCTTCAGCACTGTTCCTTAAAATATCTACCACTGACGCATTTTCTGACGTCGCATAGGATTCGAACAGCAGCAAGGAAGAGCTGATTGCGATGTATTCTGACTCCGTGTCCCAGGGCGGAATCCCGTCCGTGTGCCGGTTGGCATACACATATCGCGTGCAGCGACCGAAGATGGACGCCAGAAGAATGACCAGAGCAAACGGACTGGGGCTTTCAGCAATCTCAGTGCTCCAGTTAAGGAGCTGATGCAGGGTGTATGTCTCCTTCATCTCACCTAGTTGGATGGTGGTCTCGTCGCACGGAAGCTGGATCTGGCAGTCTTGGTCGAGAATGACGAGGGGGCGCGATCGTCCACATGAAATGAGTTTGTCGAGCAGGTAGACTGACCAGAACGCTCGTCGGCGTTCCTCCTGCTCAGCAGCAGGTAGCCAAGCATCAGGCTCGCTCATCAAGCCGAGTCCTTGTGAGATGCGCGCTGCCAGACCAATTTTCAGCCACCCTGAATTGACGCGCCCAGCTAGAATTTCGGTTAGCCCGGACCATTGGACCCTCACACGGTCGTCCACGCAAACCTACCTGTGTAATCAATTACTGCCAGCATATTCACCGTCTGCACGACATGCACCCCCATGTTATCTTCTACTGTCAAGTGATCTGTTAAGACGGACAGCCAAGCCTCCCGAGCATAAACCTCTGATGTCTGCAGTGCCCTTCCTGCGTAGAACTCGTGAGTAGAGAAGCGAACGGCGGAAGCCAGTATGGCTAGTATCAAGCATCGTGGCAGGGTCCCATTCTGTATCTCCTGTCGGAAGCTGTTCTCCTGGAAATTACTGTATGGCTGGTTGTGCACATGGAGAAAATAGGTCTCAAGGATGGAGTCCAAGACGGGCTGCGAGGGTGTGACGAATGGGTGAAGGCCCGGGACAGCAGGCTGTGTTAACGGAATCTGCTGCTCGGAAGGGCCAGAATCTATAACCGATCTTTCGAGATTAGTTAGTATAGCTGCATAAGTAACTGAAGCGCGTGGTGGGAAATACCGGGGTTGGTGTGCGGCCCGTTCACTTAACTCCGCCAAGCGTGACTCAATCACTGAGATGCGCTGCAATAGTTGGGTCTAGGAGATCATCAGAGAATGACCAAGAAGTTCACAAAGCTGCGATCTTACATTCTCACAGGTTGGCGCGGTCGCGGTGTTGGGAGGATTGTCGCTGATGGTCACGGAGTAAGGCTCATAGATGCAGGAGTGCTTATTTCGCCGACAGTGGGAACAGATCGGACGCTCCCCCGAGCACTTTGTTTTCCTACGCCTACACAAAAGTCCTATTGATCAGTGAGACTTCAGCCCGTAATGCTGAGTGACCTACCGGCAATTTGCGCACGCTTGGCGAATGCGCTTGAGGTTGCCCTTTTGCAAGGGGGCAATAAGGGGACCCATTGTGGGAGCTTCAAGCTTAGGCTGTGAGTGAGATAGGGACGAAGACGATATACAGATAACCAGATAACCAGATTCGATTGAGGATGATGATGACGAGGTTTGCGGGGTTGGAACACACGACGGACGGAAAAGTAAAGTTGCAAAGCACAGGGCGAAAGCAAGAGGGGAAACAAGCGATAGACGCGTGGGGCGCCGTCTTCCGCTGCGGGGAATTTCGGCCCTAATTCGGTTCCAATATCGATCCTCAGCTGGACTGCGCTTTCCAAATACATGGCCGTCACCGGTTCTAAACACTACTATGATGTTAATTGACATACTTGGACCTGCTAAGCGATCCAATTCCCAAACTTGGCATGACTGAAGGGTGAGAACCAAACCTGGACTCATCTCTAGTTGGCTTTGGAAACCTATTCTTTCCATTATTCACATCATTGTATTGGCGAAACTACGATAATATGCGATCAAGACCGCACCTTAAATGATTGCTTAAATTGTTGAAGTATAAAATTTAGAACAAACAGAGTTGATTCCACTTTCCTGGCAGTAATACACAACATACTCTACCGAGCAAAGTGGAGGTGCAAAGCATAAATATAACTTCAGAGACCGTCGGGAACACACGGGAGGTATTACAACTAATCCGGCGCCCTATGATAATCAAAGCAGAAGGGAGAGGAAGACACCTGTGACACCTGTGGGATTCATTATGCAAGTAGCCTTGACTGGGTAACAAATAAATTCGAATTAGGTAGCACTTTGAATATGTGTGACGTAAGGTTGGACGGCCAATGTGTGTGTGGTATCGGAAGGTCTTATCAATTGCGGTCTATCAGCGTGGCGATAAGCACTGGAAGACTCTTGATAACCTCACCTCTCGCTTTAATGCCCTATTCGGGTAATTCTGCCCGCCGCACATACACATGCAGCAAACCGACAATGATGATTGGCGATTGTGTGGACTGCCAAACACAATGAATCTGGGGAAGTGGCGCGTGACTGTACGTCAGATTTCTCCCCTCAAATGCCTATTGCAGCAATTTTGTACCATGCGTCGATAAAAAGAACATTTCATTCCCACCGCAAGAGTAATTTCGGGCCATCCTTTGCGGTCCGGCTTATCAGGCAGAAATGGAGCATCAAAGGGATTTTCTTGTATGCCACATTGGAAAGTACATATTGGGAAGGCGTTGTTGTAGTACAATATAAATATATCCATACGAAACCTTCCTTCTCCAGGTTTGGGGCATCATAGGCAATTCCTGATCTGCGCACATATCCCCTCCATAACACCGCCAAAATGACCTCTCGTGACGGCTACCAATGGACGACAGAGACCGGGCTGGTGCAAGGCGTTCCTTGTATTGGAGTTATCTCACCCCCTACCAACATCACCTCCTCCCTCGATCGCTGCGATGTGATTGTCATTGGTGCAGGCTATACGGGCCTCACAGCAGTGCGCGATGCCTGTCTGGCAGGGTTGAAAGTCTTGCTCATTGAGGCCCGTGATCGCATTGGTGGACGGTCCTGGTCCTCGAACATAGGAGGATATCCCTTCGAGATGGGAGGAACTTGGGTACACTGGGGTCAGTCGCATGTGTGGCGTGAGATTTCACGGTATCAGATGCGGGATGAACTGGAGCCTTCGTTTGACTTTTCCCACGGGGTCAACCATTTTCAATTACGCACCAACCATGGATCCAAGACCGTCAGCCACCGAGAAGAGGTCAGTGGAAAACCCCGTAGATTCGAGCTTACCCCGCATTCCCAGGGTCCCACATCTAACCAATAACTGTATAGGATGAGCTTCTTGCTTCCGCACTGCACAAATTCGTGAATGTGGATGGCGAGCTGGGCAGGAAGATCATGCCGTTTCCCCACAGCGCTTTCCATGTGCCTGCAGTCCGCCAATACGACCAGATGTCCGCCCAGGATCGTCTCACCGAGATTGCCGCCTCGCTGACCCCAGACGAGCGAGCCGTGGTCGAGAGCTTCATTCTTCTGTGCAGCTGTGGTACCCTTGAAACCACCAGCTTTTTCGAATTTCTCCACTGGTGGGCTCTTTGTGGCTATACCTACCAGGGCTGCTTGGACTACCTGATTTCCTACAAGTTCAAGCGGGGCCAGTCGAGCTTTGCTATCAACTTCTTCAAAGAGGCAGTCTCGACAGGCAATCTGCTTTACACCTTCAATAGTCCTGTGCAATCCATCGAGGATCAGAGCGGGAAAGTCAGTGTCACTACCCGCGATGGCCGGAGTTATGCAGCCGCCCGCCTGATCTCGACAATTCCTCTCAATGTGCTCAGCACCATCGCATTTTCCCCTCCCCTGGGACCCCAGCGCACGGCGGCAATCAATGTGGGTCATGTAAACCAGTGTGTCAAGGTCCATGCCGAGGTGTCCAGCCCCGAGATGAGATCGTGGACAGGAATCTCATATCCCTTCAACAAACTCACCTATGCTATCGGCGACGGGACAACTCCCGCGGGCAACACCCACATTGTCTGCTTCGGAGGGGCTGCGAACCATATTCAACCGGAAGAGGACCTGAACAAGACCAAGGAAGCCGTTCAGAACATGGCTCCTGGCAACATGGATATCAAACGCTTGGTAAGAGTCTTTGTCAGTAAACTTTTCCCCCATGGCTGATCCAAACATCCTTAGGTGTTCCACAACTGGTCAAAAGATGAGTTCGCCAAGGGAGCGTGGTTTTTCTCTCCCCCAAAGCTTCTCTCCCAAGGTCTGGATGAGCTACGATCTCGACACGGGAATGTGCTGTTTGCCAATTCGGACTGGGCTGTGGGCTGGCGTAGTTTCATTGATGGTGCGATTGAGGAGGGTACGCGGGCAGCAAAGACTGTTGCGGAGGAGCTGCGATCACCGTCGACTTCGCGGCCTCATTTGTGATTATCGATTATGCATAGCATTTTCTAGCTTCTAAATAGAACACAGTACTTTATCCTATCTCAACTCGTGTCATTGGTTTGAAATCCATCCCTCCACAACTGCCAGTACGGCTATAAATGTTATCGGGTGAACTACTACAATCTTTGACAAGGGTACGCATAATTCAATCTCAGCGTTATGGATGTTCAAAGACCTAAACCCGCGGCCAAGCGAAGCGACAGGCACCAGAATAAAGGTAGCATCCTGGTTTTTTTTCGGGCAGTAGTGACTTCCCAAATTACATCTCTTCGATGAAGAGAGGACGGATACCAGATAACGACTAAAGCGAGGGCCATAGCTATCACCGTATCTCAGAGCTAGTACTTTTCATGTAATATCTCCCTTGATTCGTCCTATGACATTGCAGATAGCGAAGAGCGCATTGATAATGTCTACAAAGCCAGCTTATCATAATCGGATCATTCGCCACGCTACAATGCCAAAATCTCAGGTTATTGACCGGTTTGGGTAATATTCACCTCACTCCCCGCATCATCAATTTTAACCGACAGAACTATTTTGTATCAGGCTCCCTTCGTATCAAGTTCATCCAGATACACCTCTACAGGCCTGATAGAAGATGAAACCTTTAAAGAGGGTGAAGTTCGTGCTCGTTGGGTACTATTGATATCAATCACCATACTGGATTTGAGAGAAAGTGTTATCAGAATTGTGCACCGGTACTGGGAAGATGGGAATGTTGAATAAGACCAAGCCAGGTATGCAAGAAGGTACCTAACCACATTGTTGAGGGTCTGCTTATCTCTTTCTCATCAACAGAAGCAAGCTTGGATGTTGAGCAACGTAAGTTCATGGCTTGATGCTTCCACCGACCATGTTTTTCATCTCACAACCATCTTCTCTTCTAGAGTCAGTTCAAATCGGTGGGCTGGTGGAACAGGGCTGCCTGGAAGGATTAGTCCTGAGTCCAGTTGGAACCCGCAAGATGAGCCCTCTTCAGATCATCTCCGCAAGTTGGATCGTCTGCGACAGTTGGGCGGGGGTCTCGGCTACTGTGGCTCTGGCCATTGTCCAAGGCGGCCCCGTTACCATAGTCTATGGACTAATCCTAATGTTTTTACTTGTTGGTGCCTGTACTCTCACCCTATCCGAATTGTCGAGCGTCTACCCCACGGCAGGAGGGCAATATCACTGGACCTCAATCCTGGCCCCGGGCTACATTAGCCGAGTGCTGGTACGTATTACTGTTGTGACACGTCATTCCTGCTTGAGACTGCGTTGTACCAGTTACTGACCTATTTTCAGAGCTACGCCTGCGGAATAGCCAATATGTTCGCCTGGATCGCTATCTCCACCGGTATTGCCATCATCCCGTCCCAGCTCATCCTAGGCATTGTTCTCTTTTACAACCCCGGCTTTGATGCTCAGCCCTGGCATTACTTCATCCTCTATCAAATGATCAATTTATTGGTACTCTTCTACTGTATTATACTTCTGAAGAAGTCCCTTTGGATCCATGATGCATGCTGTAAGCACCCAAGAGCCCGTACCTCAGCATAACCTGACTCTTTAGTCTTTATAACCCTGGCCTCGTTCTTCGTCATCGTCATCGTTTGTCTCGCCCGTACGGCTCCCAACTTCCAGCCCAACGCCCATGTCTGGGCCACTTTCCTGAACGACAGCGGATGGACATCCGGCGGGGTAGCATTTCTCACCGGTCTCGTCTCCCCGAATTACATGTACGCAGGCATCGACGGAGCCCTACACCTAGCCGAGGAATGCAAAGACGCAGCTCGGGTAGTCCCTCGCGCACTTATAAGCACGCTCGTCATCGGCTTCGGTACATCCTTTGCGTTCCTTGTAACTATGCTATACTGCACCAATGACCTCAAAGCAGTCGTCGCCTCACCCACAGGGTTAGTTGCGCCCTCCCCTCTCCGTTATACAATTCTAACCAACCCCAGCGTCCCAATATATGAAGTCTGGTATCAAGCGACTCACTCAAAAGCAGCGGCAACCACCTTTATAATCCTGCTCAGCCTAGCAGCTGTCTTCGCCCTAATCGGCGCTCAGGAGACCGCCTCTCGGTTAACCTGGTCCTTGGCGCGGGACAACACGCTTTTCGGCAGCACCCAAATGAGGCAGATGCACCCGACTCTCGACGTTCCCGCCTGGGCTCTGGCCTTTAACTTCTCCGTCATGTTCATCATCGGCTGCATTTATCTAGGGTCATCATCCGCGTTCAACGCCTTCATCGCCACAGGCCTGGTCCTGCAGCACGTCTCCTATGCCATTCCCGCCGCTTTGCTACTGTTGCGTCGCCGCGGTAGCGCTTGGCTCCCTGCAAACCGGCCCTTCCGACTGCCCAGTTCGGTGGGCTGGATAGCAAATATTGTCACAGTCGGCTTTTCGGTTTTGGCGTTGGTGTTTTATAGTTTTCCAACGATAAGGCCGGTCACTGGGAGTAATATGAGTGAGTTTTCTCTTTCCTTGAGAGAGGCGATTGTATCAAGTTTAGTTACTGATGATCCTGATTAGATTATACATCTGCTGTGCTAGGAGTTATGGCGATTGTGGCGTTGGGGAACTGGGTGTTTTATGCACGACGGTGGTATCGTGGACCGAGATTGCATGAGTAGCATTAAGAGGTGGAATCGGGTTTGTTACTTGCCTGACATTCATGCTTCTAGAATCACATCGGAATGCTATTTTGGTGGTAAAATGAAAGGAACCCCTACAATGCCTTTTCTCTGGAGGATCTATAGATAGCTCACAGATGCCTAAGGCAACAGTAGCCGGAAATACAACGGGCCCCTAAGGAAGCCGTTCGCTAGCCTCTTTAGCAATAGAAACTTTTCAACTCTATCACCAACACAAGCCTGCTGAAATGGACGACGAGGTGTTATACCCCCTTGTCTGCATAAGGTTTATTCCACATCATGTAAAAAAGACCCTGCTGTACACATTCTGTGACTTCATCTGATTTAAGTCCATAGATCCTTACCCATATTATTGTCACAGCATACCGAAGAAGCTCCATGTCCCCGCACTGCCTCTACATTCTCGAAGATGACAACAATATTGAAGGTGATGCAACAAGTGCTATAGATATGCACTGTGAGTACAATACATCTGCCTTTCACGGGAAATCTATCAATGATGTTGCTTGTCTTCTTCGAGAAAAGGTAGTTGGAAACAGAGTAGCAACAAATGTCTTCTATATCGCGGACGACCAGACAATCCTAAATTATAGCTTACTCTTGGTTCAAGTTCAACCAGACAACAAGGCTCAAAACTTTCTTAGTGTTCGACTGGCATGTGAATTTATAAATGGAATGGCAAGGTTTATTGCTCATCATGAATACCCAGCATCGATCCTGGACATCCAGGACGATGTCGATGATGATGGCGTGTATCGGGGTGGTAGAAAGGACCCGTACATATATTGTGGGACACGGACTGTCTACCTTGATGAACACGACGCGTTGCAATAGAGCATCCAACCGGAAACTTGTTTGCAGACTATTTTGAAGTTGATCAGCCAGGGTCATGCTATGCTATAATGGCAGTAAGAAGGCGTTCTGGCCATATAGCAGGTCCGCCAAGAATCAGCCCAGTTGTTTAATGAATGTGAGTTGTTTACCCTATCTCAGAATGCACATAGCAAAATAACAAGTCATTCATAAAATAGAGAATATCTATACTATTATCTTTACTGTAAATGCTGATTAGACAGAAATCCTGGACTCCAGTTACTACTTACTTTATTTGTTTAGTTTACTGTTTTTAATAAGTTAATAATTTATCATATTCACCCTATAAATATCTATATAGGGAATCAGCGTATATTTTCAGACTCTAAAAATAGGAGATTAGGAATTTTTTTTTATATTTAGATAAGGAGAAAAATTTTTTATTCTAAATCCTAATATAAAAATTAAATTTACAACTTTGATATTAGGCTAGTAATAGCTTACTAAATATTATAGCTGAATATTACTATATCTAAATATAGATAGTAGTAAATTCTATATTAGAATATATACTAAGCCTTTTTATTCTATAACCCTATCTACTATATTAAATAAATAAAACTATAAAAAACAGCGGAGCTAAAAAGCAGAATCCTATATTATTTTAACAATTTATTTTAAAAAGAATAATTAAATATCTTTTTAATTTTTAGTATTTAAAAATCTATTTACTGCTTTAATATTGTCAATCTATATAGGAAAATGACAAGTCTAAGTGTTTAATAAAATAAGAGATATTAAAGATTAAAAGTCTTTTATCTATAGAGCTTTTTATTCTTGTAAGGGCCTATTCCACAGGCCCCAGAATACCATATATAGGGTGTTTCTGCTGGTGGGTCAGATGCTGCTACCTAATTGGCTAAGCAGTCTAATAGAAACTAAAAAATATTTTTTAAAGTAGATATAAAATAGTAATTTTATATATAGAGTAATAGCTTTTAAATTTAGATAAAATAGAATAAGTTTTATTTATATTTATAATTCTAATCCACAGGTGGAATTAATTTTTGCCTGGAGATTAGTTAAAGTAGAGCTTAGATGGGGCCCTGAGGGCTACCCAATTAGTTACAGTAGTTATATATATATTTAAAAACTAATTAATCTTTAATTAAAAAACTAATTAATAATTTTAAATAAAATAACTTTAAATTCTAGTAATAAAATTAGATAAAACAAACTAACTTTAGATTTATTTTAAAGCTGTATTAATCTAGATTTAAATAAATAATAGTAGTTTAAAATTAGATATTTTTTTAGTAGAGTATCTGCTAGCTGCAGCTGCTGTTAAAACCAACTAACTACCTAAATTATATAAAATAATTAAAAAAAAGTCTAAATATCTACTAGATAACTAATTTAAATTAAATATAAAACTATACAGTCTAATCTAATTTTAAAAATTTAAATAAAAAACTAATTTTTTATTTAGCTGGAGGGGCTGCTAGTAATTATTTATAAATAATACTAATATTACATTAGGGTTTACATTAGGGTTTACATTAGGGTTTACATTAGGGTTTACATTAGGGTTTACATTAGGGTTTACATTAGGGTTTACATTAGGG
>NW_020291706.1:0-5012 GCF_003184785.1 Aspergillus japonicus CBS 114.51
GGGGGGGGATAATCCAAGAACAGAAGAAGAAGAAAAGGGGCGTTGGTATGAGAAAAGAGAGGTAAGAGATATAGAAGTTGAAGTTGAGCCATGCAGACTAAAATTGGACACTCGGGGTAACCGATCAGAGACGCGAGGACAACCTTTTTTTTTTCGTGTCTGCTTTTTACCCTTTTCTCTCTCTTCTCTCAAAATCCCAGTGCTTTTTCTAACCAGGGATCGAAGTATTCGCAACTTTCCGGGCTGACGGCTCCGCCGGGCGCGCAGAGCTTGAAGACCGGACAATGACCGCACGGGGCTTCGGTCATACCGTTGCGGACGAGACGGTCGTCGATCCCGGAGTCCTCGCCGGGGGGCTTGCGCGCCTGCTGCGACTTGACCTGGGCGGGGGTCTTGACGGAGCGGTAGACCTCGCCGTTGTTGAGGGCGACCAGCTTGTTGTCGTAGCAGAGCATCTCCAGGAGCTGGGTGATGCTCTCCTCGCCGAGTCGCACGGGGGTGATGCCGCTGGCGTTGACGGCGGCCGTCAGCTCGGGGATGGTGGGGTAGCCCTGGTAGCCGGCGGGGAAGGGGATGTATTCCTTCTGCGGTTGGGGGTCGGTTTCGTAGGGGTTGCTGCTGACGACCCCGTTCCCGTCGACGGTCTTGAGGCGCTTGTTGTTGCGGTGGTGGACGGCGGGCACCTCGTACCAGCTCTTCTGGCTGACCTTCCACTCGATGAACCCGGCCACGCTGTTGATGAAGTTCTCGTCCAGCACGCCGTCCGTGAACCAGGCCCCGCCCGTCACGTCCTCGCTGGGCGCCAACCCCGCCAGCATGTACATCTTCCGGCTGGGGAACTTGACATTGTGCACGCTCTTGATGTAGTTCTTCCCTTCCAGCGACTTGAGGCAGCGGTCCAGAATCGACTTGTGCAGGTTCGTGCGCGTGCCGATGGCGCGCACCCAGATGCCGGACCGTCCGGTCGAGTGGATGACATTGTAAACTAAACTTTCGTCGGGGCTGAGGTTCTGGAGTCTGTGGGCGGTGCGTGCATGTTAGTTGTGAACGAATTGCTCTCTCGGATCATTGCAATTCAGTTGCTAGGTGGGGGGGGGGGGGGGGGGGGGGGAGGTCGGGGGGGGGGGGCTGGGTAGTTTGCTCATACTTCTCTGCATCCTCCCGGGAGATGATCTTCCACGCTAACCGATCATTCTTTCCCTGGAGCAGACGGAACAGTTTCTGGTCGACGAGCGATTGAGTGCATTGCAGGAGTAGCGCGAGGTCATTCTTGGGGACGATCCCCAGTCCGAGGAGATCTTGCTGGTAGAAGAGATGGTCGGATGGGAAGTTTCTCAAGCAGGCATCGTAGAGTCGGGCGCAAAGCTCGCTCACTGAAGAGCCAGCTGAGGAGGCCATTGTTCGCGGCGGGGTTTAATCGATATCAGAGATTGGGTGGGGGGCGAGAAGGTTGTGGTTCGCGGTGGTGGGCGCGGCGGGGAAAAGGTGAGGGGAGATCTTGTCCGAAGGTCTCACACACTGTGTTGAAAGGAAACGATCACCGGAAAGGCTTATGGAAGGGCATGATCAGGAGCGCGCGCCGGATTCCTTGACTGGTTGGTGTCGAGTGGATGGGAAGAGACTTAATCAAAGTCCCCAAACTGTGAAAGCGAGCTTTGAATAGTGACTGGACTGGAAGAAATGAGCGCAAAAAGAATCCAGAAGGGAATTTTTGGAGAAGCGTTTCGATGACGGCGGGAAAAAGAAGATGTTTTTGGGCGGCCTTTCTTTCTCTTTCGGGCTTGGCCGCACATGCATGGAGGCCTGAGGCGTCAGGCCAGAACAAGTGACAGCTGCTTCTGCCTCGTTGTGGCCTGAGGCTGTTCGGAAATTTCGAGAAGCTCCCGGCAAGAGCTCAGGCCGTAGTTTAAACTGGCTCTGGCTCCCCCGGCGGCATTCCCTCTTCTCCCCCAGAACCATCATCCCTCATCTCTTCCAGCCTCACTTCTTTCTCAATCCCCCTTTCCTCAATCTACTGTCACCTGTCTTACAGCATGGCTGACGCTTTGAAAGCAGAGGGCAACAAGGCCTTCTCTGCAAAGGATTATCCTACTGCTATGTACGTATTTTTGGTCCCGTATTCTACCCCGCTTGAAAACGGAGCAATCAATCTGTCTAATATATCTGATCACTGACATCTGCACAGTGAGAAGTTCTCGCAGGCTATTGAAGTTGAGCCTACCAACCACATCCTCTACTCCAACCGCTCCGCTGTATATTCCGCGCAACATGAATACCAGAAGGCTCTCGAGGATGCCAACAAGGCTACGGATCTGAAGGCAGACTGGTCCAAGGGCTGGATCCGCAAAGGTGCCGCTTATCGCGGTCTGGGCGATCTCTGTGAGTTAACCCCATAAGCGTGTCCGATGGCAACCTCGGTGCTGTGCCGCTGCTAACGGTCTCCATCTAGTGGCTGCCCACGACGCATATGAAGAGGCTCTGAAGCTGGAGCCCACCAACGACCAGGCTAAGAACGGCTTCAACGCTGTCAAGAGGGCCATCGACGCCGAAGCCCAGGCCGACGGTGTGACGGGCGACCCCATGGGAGGACTCGGTGGAATGTTCAACGACCCCCAGCTCTTCCAGAAGCTCGCCGGCAACCCCAAGACCGCTCCCCTGCTGGCCGATGCCGACTTCATGGCCAAGCTCAAGCGCCTGCAGCAGAACCCCAACGACATCGGTCAAGAGATTGGCGACCCTCGCTTCTTGCAGGTCATGAGTGTGCTGCTGGGTATCGATATGAATTTTGGCGCTCCTCCCCCGGAGGCCGCTGCTTCCTCTAGCGCTGCGCAGGAGGCCGAGGAGGATGTGCCTATGCCCGATGCTCGTCCCGCTGCTCCCAAGAAGGAGTCCGAGCCCGCCCCGGAGCCCGAGCCCGAGGATGAGGAGGCCCTCGAGAAGAAGAAGGCCCAGGAATCCGCCGATGCCGAGAAGAAGCTTGGGAACGATTTCTACAAGAAGAGAGATTTTGATGGGGCTATTGAGCACTATAACAAGGCTTGGGAGCTGCACAAGGACATCACCTACCTGAACAACCTCGGTGCCGCCAAATTCGAGAAGGGTGATCTTCAGGGTGCCATCGAGACCTGCCAGAAGGCTGTCGAGGAGGGTCGTGAGCTCAGAGCCGACTTCAAGGCCATTGCTAAGTAAGGGTTCTCCGTGCGATTTGGCATCTGACCGTGGCTAACGTCCGTGATTGTACGTAGGGCCTTTGCACGTATCGGTACCGCATACGAGAAGCTTGGCGAGCTCGGCCAGGCCATCGAGTTCTACCACAAGGCGCTGACTGAGCACCGTACTCCCGATGTTCTCACGAAGCTGCGCAACGCCGAGAAGGCCAAGGCCAAAGCTGAAAAGGAGGCCTACGTCGACCCTGCTGAAGCCGAGAAGGCCCGCGAGCTCGGCCAGGCCAAGTTCCAGGAGGGTGACTGGCCTGCTGCCGTGGACGCCTTCACCGAGATGACCAAGCGCGCCCCCGAGGACCCCCGCGGGTTCTCCAACCGCGCTGCGGCTCTCATCAAG
Source organism: Aspergillus japonicus CBS 114.51 (assembly GCF_003184785.1). Classification (NCBI taxonomy): domain Eukaryota; kingdom Fungi; phylum Ascomycota; class Eurotiomycetes; order Eurotiales; family Aspergillaceae; genus Aspergillus; species Aspergillus japonicus. The sequence goes on from NW_020291706.1 coordinate 3,562, forward strand.
CTGATGGCTTTCCCCCAGGCGGTGCAGGACTGTGACGAAGCTACCAAGCGGGATCCCAAGTTCATTCGGGCGTACATGCGCAAGGCGCAGGCTTTGGTTGCCATGAAGGAGTACAACAAGGCTCTGGATGTCTGCACGGAAGCTTCGGAGCACGACGACGGCACCCACGCCCGGGAGATCGAGCAGCAGCAGCAGAAGTGCTTGGATGCTCAGTTCAGCGCCCGTGCCGGCGAGACCGAGCAACAGACGATGGAGAGAATCCAGAACGACCCTGAGGTGAGTTGTTTGTCCACCTGATATCGGTGGGATCCTGTCGCTAACTATGAAATCCATAGATCATGTCCATCCTGCAGGACCCTATCATGCAGACCATCCTCCAGCAAGCCAAGAGCGACCCCGCCGCCCTCCAGGAGCACATGAAGAACTCCCAGGTGCGGATGAAGATCCAGAAGTTGATGGCCGCCGGAGTCATCCGCATGGGTCGGTGAGCAAGCCAGTAGTGGAAGGAGGCAGTGATGATGGGGACACGAATTGGGGAAATTTGTGATTGCGCTTATTATTTAATCTGTTATGAAAAGCGTTCTCGATGGCGCCCTCTTGATGTATTTTTCTTCTCGTTGTTATTTTACGGCAGTGACGATGCATTTGATATCAGATCATTGAAATGACATGCTTGAGATGTGTATTTCCGATTGTTCCTGATTCTGTATATAACGGTCTGTAAGCACCACCTGAGATGTTGGATGGTTGATGTATCCTGTATATTCAGTTCGTGCTCTGCCGGACGTTCACACCGTATCTTTCATCTGCATTAAAACTTTCCGCTCCTCGCAAGCTGCGACCGCTGGCTCGGTATTACGAGGGTTTCATTCGGACATTCGGAAGCCCTTCTATCCACTCTACCGCTGCAATCAATGGTATCTTCTTCCTCTACCCTAGAGTACTCATCGTTGAATGCTGTGCCATGCCCTGCACCTTTGTAGACTATAAGCAAAAAGGGCAGTCAGACCGACCGACCGACCACACAGCTATCTAGACCAGACCAGACCAGGCCCGACCATCCGTGCACACCAATAGGTTACTGCGGAGTCACGGTCAGTTTTAACACTCGTTGTCGAACTTTGTTGTCCATTGACTTTGAACTTTCCTTCTTGGATGTCCGTCCGACCTCGGCTTATTCACGGGATTTGAGGAGGGGGGGGGGGGTTTGTGTCATCATCCGTTTTTTTTTTTTTTTTTTTTTTTTTTTTTTTTTTTTTTTTTTTTTTGCTTCTTTTTTGGTTGTTTTTGCCTTCTTGTTTTAAGTCTTGCTCGTATATCAGAATATCGTGAGTTTTCTGTCTTTACGTCTTGGGAAGAAATGGATTGGTAGGTTAATAGGTTAATTCAGACCGGGTGCGGTGCGGTGCAGTGCACTGCACTGCAGTGCGGTACAGTACAGGCAGGAATTA
>NW_020291706.1:5027-7241 GCF_003184785.1 Aspergillus japonicus CBS 114.51
TTTGAGGAGGGGGGGGGGGGTTTGTGTCATCATCCCTTCGTAGTTTTTCTTTTTTTTTTTTTTTTTTTTTTCTTTTTCTTTTGCTTCTTTTTTGGTCGCTTTTGCCTTCTTGTTTTAAGTCTTGCTCGTATATCAGAATATCGTGAGTTTTCTGTCTTTACTTCAATTGGAGAAATGGATTGGTAGGTTAATAGGTTAATTCAGACCGGGTGCGGTGCGGTGCAGTGCACTGCACTGCAGTGCGGTACAGTACAGGCAGGAATTATCGGGTGAGATTGGGATGGACTCGGGGAACCGTGGGTTGGAACTGGAACATCGTGCTACACCAAGTATCTCAGGAGGGTCGGGGCTGAGGAGGGGAAAGTTCAGGGCTGAAAAGAAAACTGGAAGGCAAGGCCCGCCCGTCGTCAAGCTGATCTTTGGTGGCGAACTTTGGGGAGCGAAGTGGAGTGGAGTCTCCCAAGTCGATCTCTTTTTTTCTTGGGTGGGTGGTGTGGGTATGTATACATATTAAACAGAATGTCAAGAGTGCCTACTGTACTGTACATAGTACTGTGAAACTTACACGGCCTGTGTTATTGCATGATGGGGGTGGTTTTGATTGAAAGTCTGGTTGTGTGTATCCGTACTCTGTAGTAGGTTAGGTGGTGGTGTGATGGGTTGGTTTGGTTGTTGTTGTGTTCATTATCTTCCACATGATTTGGTGGTGATCTATCCTATTGTACTGGGCAGCACCGCACATCTATTGAGGAACTGAAAGTACGGTAATCATGGGTCGGGGAGGGAGGGGCGGGCTGTGGCTGGTACGTAGTCCATTGAGTGAACGGGAGGAGGAAAAGAGAAGGTTGGGAACGTGCTTTAGTGTTCTCCCATCTAATCGCGTTTTCCTAGGGCTTGATTTCCGAGGGAATTCCGTTATGCGACATGCGATTTTCATGTTGCGATTGTGGTTCAATTCGGGTCCCGCCTGGGAGATGACCGGAGGTGATTACTATGTACGAGTATGTACTGTCCATGATACTGTCCAGCTTTCACAGAGGTAACTACCAAGTCCAGTAGTATAGCCATGACGTGGGATTCGAAACCGAATGCGCTAGATCGGTACTTGCGACTGGTCAGCTTCAAAGCTTATGTTCTCGCCGCCGTCATTGGGTGTTGAGATGGAAGATGGAGCCCTGCGATCGACTGCGACGGGGTTGATCAGATCTCCGCGCATTGCGTAGCGGTGGCCTGACGGTGTTTCACCTTAACTACTTGAGCAGGAGGGTGGAAGGAGGTAATCTGAGTATTCTCGACGACAGCCATTTTCGCTAGAGTATTGTTGCTTCATCGTGGTTGTTGAGATACTGATTTGGGGGTCATGTTGGCGGAGATGATAACCAGAAGTACTCCGTAGTTTTGTACTGACACGTGTGACCGGCAATCAGTGACGAGTAGGCATCCACATTGTTCCGGCAGTTTTGTGCCGCCAGACGCTGGACCTTGGTAGGCTTGGACTTTCTGGAGATGATATTCCTGAGTTTTCTTGGGACTTCAATGCAATGCAGGCGGTGTCACAGTAATCGGTGATGTTGGCGAGTGGTGAGTGCTGGCCCTGCTGGGTCACTTATCGCCGTACGGTCACTCGGCCAGTATACTACCCAATTCGGTTAGGGCGACGTCTTAGGGCTCGTCGAGGGTACGCATCGGGATTCCTCGGTTATTCTTGCTAGTAGCAAAATTAAATTAACATGGACTTGACTTGTTGCTTTCGATTGACTATTGTTGAGCCCACTTTGATGTGGAGGGTCCTTTGAAGGGGGTCCCCTGAAATCCAATCAAGAATAAGGGGGAACAGCCCCGAGAGGTTCGGAATTATGGACGTGGAAAAGATACGGAGCGGAGTTGCGAACTTGTGGCGGCGCCCGATCTGTGGCGGTGCTGCCTTTCCAATAGATCGGGACGCCGGGCATCAACTAGTCCTATTGCAGGCAGTATATGAATGGGGAGGGCAATGCAGATAAGTTAAGTCCTTTGCAACAAGAAGAAGAAGAAGAAGAAGAACAATCAGATTATCGGTGATTATAATCAGATACTCAGACACTCAAGAGAGACTCATCAGAATCCCGTACCTCGTGGAATGGTTCTTGCTCAGAGCTTCTTCGGCTGGAAGTTTGGTTAAATGTGGGGAGGCTGGAGTGGAAGAGGATCCTTCTTTTTTTTTTTTTTTTTTTT